>NC_090068.1:8338574-8601092 GCF_038355195.1 Osmerus mordax
CAGCTGCCAATCCCCCCCTCGCTTGGGACAACACATTTAAGCGCTTCATAAATTCCTAACGAGGCCTCAAATCATTGGCCCCTTCCGTCCGCTGGTAAGTCAATCGGCAACGACACACCAGCTCGCACGCGTGTTTGTGCACATGTCTCTCACCCCGGGCATGTAAAGAGCGTCTGGGGCGTTGGACGACGCATCGGATGCTGTTGTTGTTGACAGCAGTCAGCATGTGTGGGCTTGTAAAACACACCGTCCAGTCCCGAGGTGTGGTGATGGGGACAGTGCTAAGCTGAAAACAGGGAAGACAACCACTGCAGTGCTGCGACCTCACAGGACAGGAGGTGTTGAAGCCCAAACATTTACAGCTCAGTACAGAACTGTAGATTTGCCAGTTGCCAGGACTGACACTAACACACACATTTGAGTGTTTGGAGTTTTGTTTGTTTGGAGTGACTTGTCCGGTTCAGCAAACTATTGGGGCTCTGACACACCCAGTCTGTCTGTGTGCATGTGTGTGAAGTGTGTGTATATGAGGTGTGTATGTGTGTGTGTGTGTGTGCAGGCGTGCCTGTGTGGGTCTTGAATGTATTTACCCTTGTGGTTAACACACAGATCAATACGTTTCAGTCTGCAGGCAGCTGTGGGTGGCTCATTTCAGCACTAATAAATGCTAAGAGCTAGCCTGCAGCTAGCATGCCTGCCTCCAGCAGCCATTGCAGAGGGGATGGGGGCAGCGGAGTCCTACAGTACCCTGATATAAAGTCTGGCATACAGAAGTCTTGTAAAAACAATGGTCCCATAAGCGTTAGCTATTCTATTGGGGGAACAGAACAGTAGCAGTACTTTCCACTCTCCAAATGAGAACAAAGAGCTATCAAGCCTACTCTCAGAGTGTTCTAAAGGGGGAGCGAGGAGAGAGGGGTTGCCTCATGACCGCTTTTGTCTTAATCCTGCTTTTTACAGACTCATGAAAAATTAAGGTTCCTGTTTCTGGGCGGCTGGTTCCTTAAGACGAAGGGAGCCGTGATGGACGCCGGTCGCTTCCGTGGCCCCCATCGGCACGGACAGTGTGTTGTGGAGGAGCATTCATTTTTCAGAGCATTGTCAAGAAGACGGTGAGGGGGTGAGTGGAGGAGAGAAAGAGAGAGACAGAGAGAGCTGTGGAAAGCACTCAGACAATAACATGCAGGCAGTTATTAGCAGAAAGAGGGAACGGCTGGTGGTAGGGGGGGGGGCGGAGGGAGAGGAAGAGGGAGAGAGAGAGGCCACGAGGGAGGTCAGAGGCGTTCCCTTGCTCTCTTGTTTGTCTCTCTAGTAAATTTGCACTTCTACCTTTGAACACTATCTCTCTCCATCTCTCCCCTCTCCCCTTCATTTGCTCTCTGTAACCCTCATCTCTCCTTCACGGTGATCTGACCTCGTCTCTTATTTTGTGGCTGGATGTACTGTACCCCCCCCCCCCCCTTTACCCCCCAAGGTGCAAGAAAACAAGTCTGAGACAAACGCATAATCCTTCCAAAAGGCATTTATTTACAGCACACGCCAGCAACCCTCTGTCATTGCAGCACTGGGAGTCGCGGAGCCATCAATGCCTTGGAAGACGACTCCTATCCTCTGTCTGCTGCTAAATTAGGCAGGGACAAGAGAGCATTGTCCCTTTAGACACATGCAATACTGTTTACAGTAGTCAGCATACGACCACTAAAGATTTGACTGTGAACCTCTGTAATAACTGAATGTCCAAGCCAGAACAGAATCCAGAGGACACCGTGTGTGGGTGGCAGTTGGCAGCTACAGCGGATGCTTGTGTACACAACACCTCGAAATAAAATACAATTAACAGATGTCATAAAATGGCGAGAGCACAGAAAATGAATACAAATGTTGCTGGGAACACTGACACATTAACGCACACACACAAATCTCGCAAATGAATGTACTTACTACAAAGGAAAAAACATATATTTGTATTAAAATGATTTTTCTACAGTATACATCTTCTATTTTATTCCAGACCAAATTTAAGGTTTAAATAGTTGTAGAGAGAAGAAGCCTACTTCTGAGAGTCTATTGATACTACTAAGGACACCTGAGGGAAAAGATCAAAACCGTGCTGAAGGAATGATAAAACGTGCTAAGAAACCCAGATGTGTTTTCTATCGACGCACAGCAATTAGGTTACTGAACAAAAGACTTCTACAATACTTTGGTTTACATCTCAAAGGTTTAGCCCAAACACTCTTTCTTTTGTTACTCACTGGCTTTCCGAACTACCTTCAACTGAAACCAGTCCCACGCTTTCCTTTCCGTCAGACATGAGAGGTGTCTAGGCTGCTCTCTCCATAACATTTGGAGTTGTTGGATGAAGTCTTTGCCTGATGTTTCTCACACCTCATGGTGTGACTTCATGTTGCATTGGTGGTCATTGTGTTACAGTTTTTCTCGATTGCTAACACACAAAAATGGTATGTGTAAGCCATCCCCACAAAACCATTTTGCCAAATCCCAGCAGAAAGACCATGTACTCCAATCTTTAAACACCATTTACCCTTTTTGACACATTTCTCAGGTTCATTCACACTTCTTTGCAAAAGTCTAAACACACCTCTTACTTTATAAGACACAATTATCACCATTATGTCATTCAGAAAACACTGCCATTTGATAAGTAAACCCAAAACAGCGCAATTCAAACACCCTTACCAACCAATTATCCATGTGTAAGCACTAACAAGCAAATATACTCAACAAGCAATCAGGGGTTTGGAATGAATACAAAGGTAAGCTCATCTGTACTTTGAAATCATGGATGAAAATATCAGAAGAAAAGGGAGAATTGTCCAAATGAGAGGAGGTGGACAAGGGAGAGGAAGAGGCAGAGGAAGAGGAAGAAGAACAACAATCTCAAATGAGATCCATGCCACACTATGACAGAAATCCCTATGATGATTTGTTTATTTCCTTGTTTTCTTAGCCTTTGTTCCCCAAATTACAATTTACAGCAATACATTTGTGTTGTTGACTAACAGTACTACTATTTGTATACTGTGACTACTACAGTAACAAGAGCTCAAAATGCAATTGCTGTATAATAGAAAATAAACATCCTGTAAGAAGGACAATTGCAGTAATTGTGAGTTTTATGATTTACATCATGTCAAACTCATGAGGTGGAACATATCTAAAATTCAGGGACACGTTATAGTCAATGGTTCTTGAAAACCTTTTTATAATAGTGTTTTCAATTCCTCCCAGCAGTGTCTAAAGGGTATTCAGAAGGTTGAATTTATTTGAGGGCTTTGTGTGTATTTTGAATGCAAAGTTAGGTTTATACGACAGATAATATGGTTTTGACTACAGTGTTTGATTTTGGGTCAAAAGTCAAGGGTTTGGCCAAAACAGTGTAAGTATGAAGATGTGTGTTTAGAGTTTGGAGAAAACACAGTACACATTCAAGAAATGTGTCTTAGCAATTGAGAAAAACTGTAATAAGAAAGGGTCAAGATGTGGCCTGTTATTCTAGCTGTAATTCAACCCATAGAGTCAATTTACTCCAATTCCAGCATTATTATTAATACACTGCCCCAATTCCATAAGATCAAGGGGCATAGTGTTGGTTGGTTAGCAAATATGAAAAAACAAATATATGTTAAAATATATATATATATAATATATATATATATAATGCTAGACATTGAGTACTGTAAAAGTAAGAACCAGTCTTAAAAGCAAACATAAAAAATTGTCAAGGTGCTAATCCTGTAACTTTTCCAGGACCAACACAGCCCTGCCCCAACCTTACAGACTTACAGTGTCTCCGACAGGAAACACCCTGTCACCTTCAGATCCTTTCCCTCAAACATAACACCCACATACACATACAAAAACATTCAGATACTGACATACACACTCACACACACACACACATCTTCATAAAAGTAGTGACAGACACAGAAAGCAACCTGCCTGTCATGGCCACACGCACTCTAAAGACGCCACGTGCCAAACGACCTGCACCCAAACCTCTAATCCACATCATTTTTTCATGAGCCAAAACCACAAAGAAGCAAAAAAAGAAGTGATACTGCTCAATAATGAATCGAACCCATGTATAATAAATGGGCCCTTTTTTATTTGTGTCTATCAGCAAAGCTAAAGGGGGGCGTTGGGCCTGACAGTCGCTCTGTTAGCTGAAGAAGCAGGCCAACCGTTAGGACGGAGGAACACCTGGCACAGTCCCGGTGTCACCTCCGGTTGGTGGTGCCTATGGTGAAGGCTCTAATCCTGGATTGCTGTTGACTCTTAATGCACTCCTCCTGTCCTCTCCTGGCTGTGGCCATGCTTCACTGTCTGCAGCACCGGGGCTTGACAGCTCAAGGGCAGCACACACGCCCCGGTCAAGGTGAGGGCGCGTGGTGTACGTAAGGTATACAGCACGCTTGTCGATGCATATGTGCGTGTGTTTCATGAGAGTGCGAGACAGGGAGAGAGAGAAAGAGAGAGAGAGTGAGAGAGTGAGAGAGTGAGAGAGAGAGAGAGAGAGAGAGAGAGAGAGAGAGGAGAGAGAGCGAGAGAGAGAGAGAGAGAGAGAGAGAGAGAGAGAGAGAGAGAGAGAGTGAGAGAGAGAGAGAGAGAGAGAGAGAGAGAGAGAGAGAGTGGGGGGAGGGAGAGATGGAGAGGGACAAGATGATGGGGGATGGTGCACAAGTTTACAGTAAGGCTGGTTTATGGAGAAAGAGCGATGTCAATCGCCTCACAAGAACATGACAAAACAGGAGATGACAGATGTTGAGTGTTTGTTTGCCACCTCGCCTCCTCCAAATGCCTCTTTTAGCTCATCCTTCCCTGCTTCTCTCCTGTGAGAGGATTAGAGCCAGCTCCATCAAACCTACAGAGGTGTGTCCACTCACGGCTTCTAACTGCCCATCACCGGCTGCTTTCGAAATCGCCCAGGCGATTTATCTAAGTAAACGTGCAATCAATATTCACCAAGCTAACAGCAACATAAACATGCCATCGATGAATCTTTACCGCAAATGTGTTTACCTCGACATCTAATCTCATACTAGAATTTGTCGACCTCCCAACATTTTATTTATAGAAAAACTTGGTGTTCTTGGTTTTATATAAAGCCATTCTCTTGATTTATTTTTTAGCAACTGGGATATAGTATTGGGAGGCAATGTGATACTGCCCTATGCCTAAATCTAGGGTTAGGGTTCCATTCAACAATGCAGTTAGCCATTAGCCACAACAGCTTCACCATGCCCTAGGCCTGGCTGGCTGATGGATGAAGGGGGTGCGTTGGCTGTTAGCCATGGCACGGCCGTCGGCATGACGGCGGGGTGGGCATGGTGTTGGTCTGGAGCTTGGAGAGGACAGGGCCAGCCATGCCCGGTGGGGGTACACAGAGACTGTGCCACACACTGACAGCTCATGGCAGGAGCTGCAGGTAATTAAGGCTAGCGCTCGGCCCTGGGCCGCCCGGGGTGGGGAGGGAGGGAGGGGAGAGGGGGGGAGGGAGGGGGGGAGGGAGGGAGGTTTGTAGGACAGGACAGGCCTGTGACAGTGAGTTCACCCCCCTTCCTCTTTTCCCCTCGATCTCTCTTCAACCCCGCCCCCCCCCTTCTCTCTCTTCATCCCCAACCCCAATTCACCCCCCCTCTCCCTCTTTACCCCCCCTTTCTTTCTTCACCTCCCCCCATCTCTCTCTCTCTTCACCCCCCGCCACTGTTACCCCTCCTGCCCTGGAGGCAGACAGCAGTGTGAGAGGGAAGAGGAGTGCTCTGCCAGGGTGGGAGAAGAGGAGAGGAGCAGAGAAGAGAAGAGAAGAGAGAAGAGAAGAGAGAAGAGAAGAGAAAAGAAGAGAAGAGGAGAGGAGAGGATCAAATCAAATCAAATCAAATTTATTTGTATAGCCCTTTTTACACGCAAGCATGTCACAGAGGGCTTCACATATGCCCATAGAACTGCCCCTCAACCAACCTAAACCCTCAAGGAAGAGGAGAGGAGAGAAGAGAGAAGAGAAGAGAAGAGGAGCAGAGAAGAGAAGAGAAGAGAAGAGAAGAGAGAAGAAAAGAGGAGCAGAGAAGAGAAGAGAGAGAGAGAGAGAGAGAGAGAGAGAGAGAGAGAGAGAGAGAGAGAGAGAGAGAGAGAGAGAGAAGAGAAGAGAAGAGAAGAGAAGAGAAGAGAAGAGAAGAGAGAGAAGAGAAGAGAAGAAGAGAAGAGAAGAGAAGAGAAGAGAAGAGAAGAGAAGAGAAGAGGAGAGGAGATGAGAGGAGCAGAGAAGAGAAGAGAGAAGAGAGAGAGAGAAGAGAAGAGAAGAGGAGAGGAGCAGAGAAGAGAGAAGAGAAGAGAAGAGGGAAAAGAGACGGCGAATTACCGGCTCCCAATTTGCTCTCATGAATAATACTGAGCAGTGTGCTTAGTGCCACACGGCCGCTATGTAAAACCAATGATACCCTCCTCTGATGTGTGTACCCTCAGGAGGATGGGATGAAGGGGTTGCTCCTGTGTGTGTGTGTGTGTGTGTGTGTGTGTGTGCGTGCGTTCCAGTGAGTTAGTCGATGCATCTGAATGCTCATTTACATGAGCGCTAACTAGGGGTGAGGAAGTCCAGAGGGAAAATGCCCAGGAGATCTTAATCAGCTCCAGCACACAGACACTGACGTCTGAATCCGAGCGAGAGAGAGAGAGAGAGAGAGAGAGAGAGAGAGAGAGAGAGAGAGAGAGAGAGAGAGAGAGAGAGAGAAAGAGAGAGAGAGAGAGAGAAACTGGCGATGAACAGGTTTGAGGATAACAAAACAGAAGGAAGTCCATCTGCAAGTGGACCAAACAAGCTCTGTCTAACGCTACTACGACGGATGCGTGAGCCGTACCAGGAAAACAGGCTGACGAGATCTCATAAAGAGCTTTACACATCGGCCCGGACTTACACAATGTTGGCACGCTGACGTTACGTAAAGACGTTTGGTAATACATTAAGATCGCTATCTTTATTTCACCTCGAGATAGCATCAGGAGTCGGGCTTATTTTGTTGACATGCATTTCACCCTGAGGCCAGAGGTCTCTGGGACTCATCCACACGGGATTTTCACACCAAGCGAAACCCACAGAAGCCAAAACAATAACAAGTGTATTTCACGCAGGAAACGGCCGAGTGACTAACCTGTCTGTCATCATCGGGCTCCACTCTGACTAAAAAACATCTTCATAGGGCAGTAGTCTTACGGACTGGCCTGGACATTCTGTGAGTGTGTGTGTGTGTGTGTGTGAATCTGTGTATCTTTGTGTGTGTCTCTTTGCGTGTGCATGTGTGTAACTACATGGCAGGGCTGGTACAGACAGATCAGACATTAAACCCAGCAGGTAGGGATGAGCCGGGAGATTATACCAAGGAGGGTCGGATAACGGTGCTAAGAACGTCCGCATTCAGCACAGGCACCTCAGCTGCGAGGGACAAGTGGAGGGAGAACGTCACCTTGAACTGAAGGAGCTCAAGATATGTCACTGTAAGGGTCCATTCTGCATATTGGCAATGACAGCAACTTTGAGGACACGTATGCAAATCTGTGTTTCTGTGTGTGGGTATTTTCCATGGCATTTTTTAACCAGTCACTCGGGAAGCAGGAATAAAGGGCAGTGACAGGGCCTAGCTTTGCACAGAGGAATAGGGCAAAATCATAGGACCTGGGGTTAAATGGGATTGTGGTCAGATGACTAGACATTGCTGCCTTTTCCACCCGCAGCCATGCTCTAGCGCCTCGGAAAACATGCCCTCTCCCTCCTTTCTTCCCTCCCTCCATCCCCCCTTCCTCCCTGTCCCCACATCCTCCTCTCTCACCATCCTTCACTCGCCTCAGAGGAACGGCTGCTGCATCTTAAGGAAGCCTACTGCAGCAGAATCCTCTCTTATGGAGTCTTAGGGAGTCAGGTGGCTGAGCGGTGAAGGAATCGGCTAGTAATCCGAAGGTTGCCAGTTCAATTCCCGGTCATGCCAACTGACGTTGTGTCCTTGGGCAAGGCACTTCACCCTGCTTGCCTTGGGGGAATGTCCCTGTATTTACTGTAAGTCGCTCTGGATAAGAGCGTCTGCTAAATGACTAAATGTAAATGTAAATGTAAATGTCTTATACTACTGATGACAGAACCAGTCGGCCTGCTTTGAGTGTGTGTGCGCGTATGTACGTGTGTGTGCGTAATGTATGTGTGTGTGTCCCTGCATGCCTGCATGGCAGGGACACAAACATTTCTCTATTGAGAAACACAATATCTAGAGCATACCTCAACATGTGCCTCAGAGAGCAGAAGGGGATGCCTAGCACCCTGTCCCCATCCCTCAGTCTGTGTGCCCAGGGCACCCACCCTCCCACAGCACCATACATCACCTTGATAGACAATGGTCAATCGAGGGTGAGTGAGACAAGCAGGAAAATAACTAGGACAAATTATGAGAGCAAGCTGCATAAGGGTTATACTCGCTCACCGGAAATACACACATGATAAACCCACACATACACAGAAGACATTTCTAAAATGTTAAAACAGCAGAGCAGGAAGGCGTCTCAGTGTCGGGTCAGTGGCCGTGTTTCCAGCCTGCCTAGCGACGCGGGCCATGCCAACCAGCCAAGCGCACGGAAACGCATTCAGAGCGTTTAGTGCTCAGGATTAATCGAATTATAATTTAATCATCTGATCAAACAACAATTAGCATAATCACTTCTGGGGAAGGCCTGATAGAATGGCGGTGCCTGAAAAAAAATGGACCTGAGGGCTAGCAACACTTTAATGAGACAAATGCCAGAATCTTTGAAAATGTTACACACTTCTGGGTACGGACACATGATTTCTGAATACTAATTAGTGCTTGTCAGTCATTAATAGATCCTGTAGTAGGCCAAGCTTGCAATCAAACACACACACACCTTGCATAAATGAGCAAACACATTCAAACCCTCTACACAAACACACACATTGAACATTGCTGAGTTTAATTAGAAAAATGCTAAGATTTTGATGTTGGGAGTTAAATATGATTAGGGATAATCCTAGAAAATATACAAACTAACAAAATTTAATTATGTCATTGTCATAGTTGCCTAAAAAATTTGGGGGAAATATTTGGTAATTTAATGTAATGTTGCGTCTTGTTATCTCCTGTAATTGTACCAAAATAAAATATTAAATTGATGCTCCATCCACTTCGCCTGACTCCCATGTCAACTCAAGAGATCAATCAACTTTGTCATTTTTTTAAGGGGGGGTAGTACCTTTCCTTGGTGTTATAAATGAGCCTGACTTGATGTGTGTTTGTGCATGTGTGTGTGTGTATGTGTGTGTGTGTAACCCCCTGAGTCTGTGTCTCTCTGTAGAGGTCATTTTGCACTCCTTCCATTACCCCAGTGACAGCTTTTAAAAATGGCCTCCCAAATATAGCTCCACAGTTAAGTGTGCACACCACATTATATTCAAAAACAGCAGTCTCTGACCACTGGCAAACTGTCAGAGTCTTCCTATCTGCCAACTTAGACACCACTACCATATGTCAGATTTCCTTACCCTGTTCGTTCATGTTGTTCAAGTGTTTTTTCTACAATACGATAAGAGACTGCTTTTTTAACTTCTTTACTTCTTGCTTATCTTCAGTTACCATGGGAATCCCCAACAAGTCTACAATATACACCTTGTTGAACGTTATGAGGCTAAGTTTTTGTATTCTCTCCCTTTTAGTCAACAAAACAACCTAGAAGTACATGTTGACATGTACTGCATGGTTGTTTACCAGGCAGACAGGTAGCTGCCGGGCAGGTAGGTGCTCCTGGTCTTAATGAATGAGAGCAACAACAAACACTGCTGCTACGTCATTTGTTTTCCACTTAGACTGCATGCAAATGTTTCCATGGCAAAGTGGGGCAGTAGGCTAATGCTCTGACCCCCCCCCCCCCCCCCCAGAACTGCAGGACTGGGTCTAAATCCAGCATCCACTTCTAGATAACTTGTTCTTGATTTTTCTTAGTTTTTAACATGCGGTTTGTATGTTTTTGTGGCTGCCAGGTATGTTATGTTATTCACATAACACACCAGGTAGACAATATTGCACAATGTTTGATGGCTATTGAACTATTGAGGTTTCAAATAATGAAAGAAAGTGTACATGTCCAAGTGTCCATGTATATAAATGGTAAACTACCTTCAGTGAGAAGTGAGAAGTCAGGTAGATTCTATACATATATCAGCCATTTGAGATTTGAAAAATATTTAGAATGATATAGGAGGATGGGGTTGTTTGGAAGAGTAGTGCTGGAAGTCAGGTCATAAAGGGACAAGCACTTATGCTGACCAATACAGTACACACTGTTTCAATGTTTCTAGGTCAGGACCTGGATATGTACAGTACTATGCACAATCAAATTATAGCTTCGGCTCAGTCTCTTAAACAAGACTTACACACACCCTTCACAAATGTCAAATTCACCAAAAAGAAACAGAGGCCAAAAATATGATGACATTTTATATTACAACACATAACTTATGGTTGCACGTGTTATTTTATTTTTTATAGTGGATCATAATTAAATATAATAATTACATTGTCTATTTATGTCTGTCTCTCTCTGTCTCTCATTCTCTCATTTTCTGTCTCTTTCTCTCTCTCTCTCTCTCTCTCTCTCTCTCTCTCTCTCTCTCTCTCTCTCTCTCTCTCTCTCTCTCTCTCTCTCTCTCTCTCTCTCTCTCTGCCTGCCACCTCGCTCTTTCTTTCTCTCTGCTTTGCTGCACACCATCATCTCTCTGAGCATTCTGGACCAGGGTTAAATGAAACAGTTAACATTTAAATGTGCATCTGTTAACCTATACTTGAGTCTGCTCTCCTAGCAGCCAAGTCTGATGCTAAGACCACAATCAGCACAGGTGTCCACTTTATGTTCCTCACTTGCCAGATAAACAACATATTATCACTGTTCCCTCACATTCTTATAGTGATGGCCATGTGCAATAAATTCAACCATTTTACGTAAATAACCTTTTTATTGTCAAACAAGGTTTTAATCTTATATCTCCTGGTGTACAATGTGTTTAAGAATAACACTGGATGTAACCATCTGTAAATGATTAATCACATGTCCAATTATCACTAGATGTATTTTTGTTGCTGAAAAGATATCAATGTTATATGTATATTTTCATTTACAGTCAACTGGTCTTGCTTAGTCTTTCTGTGTGTGTGTGTGTGTGTGTGTGTGTGTGTGTGTGTGTGTGTGTGTGTGTGTGTGTGTGTGTGTGTGTGTGTGTGTGTGTGTGTGTGTGTGTGTGTGTGTGTGTGTGTGTGTGAGTGTGTGCGTGTGTGTGTGTGTGGACCTGTCATACAGGCAGGCTCTATATGAACTGACAGATGTATACCAAAGGACACTCCTCTACACAGACCCAGTTTCTGACTGGCCTAATACTGGCCTAGTATAAACTCTGAACAGCGTTGCTTTATTTTCTTATGACAATACTTCTTGACTGACTAGATGTTCTTCATTAGACAGCACATGGCTAAAATGCCCCAAACCAAAACCAGTATGGGGAATATTTAAATAATCAAAATATTTCTAGCTACTTTGAGATCTAAAGGGAAAGAAAATTCCCTTCATGCTGTAAATGTGACAAGTGCAGTACCAATATGTGAAAAATATCATTGGAAAGTACATATGCTCTAAAAAATAAATGCTTGAATTGGATTTTGCTCACTTAATTGTAACGACCAAAAACACAGCACCCAATTAAGTCAACACGTCTGGTATCGTTATTCCAAACCAGGGTCTTATCTTCCAGATAGGTTGATTAAAATCTCTCTCCTCATGACAGCTTTATCAAGGTTAATCTCTTCTCCTGGTTCCCTGAGCTGCGCTGGTTCTAAACGAGCAGTGTAAGTGGGGCTGACAGGTATTCAGATGCTGTGCCCTGGATATTTTTCATCTTCTAAACACAGTCCTGTAGGCAGAGGCAGACCCAGTTTGTTTGCACGTTGCAACTCTCCCTGAACATGACAAGAACAAAGCCTGGTCTCTTCATGTGCACTCATCTTTAACCGAAGGTAGGATGGAGTCACACGTTACATTGGTTCATGTTTGAATTAGCTGAGGTAACCCCACAAACTGTAGTCCTCCATCAATGTTCACATAAATATACACACACACAAACGTGTTTCACAAGCAAAACACACCCACGGACACACACACATGCACACAACACACGCGGTGACACTAAGTGCCAATAGAGCAGCATTGCTGTATATATGCTCTGCTTATTAGTGTCCAATTGAACGTTTGTCAGATTTGCCCTCAGGTATTGCTGAGCAGAAACAACATGATAACATCTCCCAGGTCTGTCTCGGTCTCACCATGGACAGATCTGTTGTTCCCGTTACATTTGGGTGTTATTAGAGAGACTGTCACAAGGGCTCTCGAAAAACCACAAGTGTCATTGAAATCAGCTCTACAACGGGGAATTGTTTATGAGTGCAAATTGTATCCATAGACAAATGAGTTTGCACCTAGGTCTCAAAAATAGAAAAGCTGCACATTTGATGCAACTGAATTGCGTCGAGAGAATCTGCAAAAGATCGTTTGAAATGAGGTGTGGTGAAAACAAAACAAAAACTATCAAATAAAAAGTGGTGAATGGTGAGACAGCTATATTTTGTAGCATACACAGTAACATACAATGTAAACAATACAGCACACCCGACCCATTATTAACAAGATCCCAGGCACTAGTTAAGCTTCAATGTCACTACAGAGTCAAATCTACAAAATGAGCGCGGACAAGTTGCAGAACCTCTATAAACATATAATACCCTTCACATTCCCTCGAGATACTAACAATCTCATCTACTGTGAGTAACAGGCTGGCGAAGCACTTCCGGGGTCACCTGCACAGAGTGCGGCCTTGCTCAAACCCAGCCCACACTGCGCCAACACTCATTATCCAGGTTTCCATAGAGACCACCTCAGGAGCATGTGCTAGACCAGAACCCTAAAAGCCTTTATTTCTGGAATCCAGTCTCTCTGGCCAGAAGAGGTACACACTGTTCTAATGAAGGCTAGTGCTTATGCTACTCACACAATGTTTGTTTTTTTTCAGCTCAGCAAAAACAAATCAGGAAGAAAATAGGCTATAACAAGTAAAGAAGCTTACTGGAGTCATACGAAAAGGTACATATTCTGACCATTTATATCTATCGTTTTTACTACATTTATATCTATCAATGTTTACTGCTCCCCAATCAAAAAAGAGCTCTACACACAACCTGGTGTGTTTATAAAACACAATGAATCAATCTCACATTCATTGCAATCAGAAGGGAATCCTGTTTCCATTTCAAAAAAGGTCCAAGCTAAAGCCCTTTAGGAGCAGCCATTTTACATCGCCACAGTCTGTACCAAACACAGTGTGTGGAACCATTCACCAGAGGAGCAGCGGATCGAGATAGAGCTGAGGTGTCGTCTAGCACAGCAGTGATTGACATTAGAAATGGACATCAGCTATGGAACAGGTCCTTTCGGTTTTTGTAGTCTGTCACGCCTCAGTTGTGGGCAAAAAGCAGTGTTACTGCGCCCCTCACTCCCTCACTGCGCTCTCTCTGGAAAACAGCCCCTGCCTCCTCATTCAGCCCTACAGCACTGCCACAAAATGGTTTTCTTGTCATCTTTACGCATTGCCCCCCTTCCTTCAGTTTGTGCTCACTTTTCCTCTTCCCCCCCCCACCCCTCCATTAGTCCATCTTTCAGAAAGATCCCCTAAATGCCCCCCAATTTTCTATGTAGTTTTTTTATCTGCCCTTCCATCCTAGCCCCCCAACTCCTTGTCCTCCTTCATGCCCTCCGTTCTCTTCTACACCCTCCCCTGTATTCGCTGAGCGAGAAGTCACCCCAAATCCAAAGCACATTTGCCTCTAATCAAAATCCATCTTTATAGGAATCACAGGCCAATCACCTTTGCACTGTGTAAAACAATAAGAGCTTGGGAGGTTGTCCGAGGGTAACAGTAGGGACGGGGCGATAGAGGCTAGCCTCTGCTGTTTTGTGTTTTTTTTTTTCTCAATCCAAATGCCTCCATGTTTGTACTTCTAATATGGCGGGTGCAATGCCATGAAAAATACTGAACAAATCTCCTACTGTCCTTTCCTCGTATTTTTCCTATCATAGTTTACAGATATAATGCAAACATTATCCCATAGCTAATACAGTTTATTTAATTTAATCGTAGCAATCATTTAGGAAATACTTTTCTACAGTTAAACACAAATGGCACTTCCAAGCCAAAATGTTTTCTCAATTTAAAAATCTTGTAAAAATCTATATATTTGCACAGGGGAAATCATTGAATTTTTCTGTTTGAAACAAATGGCCCTCTTTTAAATTTAATGAACATAAAAACATGCATTTGTTAAATCTTTTGTAGATATGCAAATAGGCCACAATAATCAATATGTATAAAATTAAGTCTTCAATTAAGATAAACCTTTTAGAGGAAATATACTTACTACACATGTTTTAAATGAACAATAATACGACTTAATTTCCCAAGTACACATAAATTAATTGAACTTAATCATAAATGTTACCTATTTTTTGAGAGCACATTGAGAATTATTTAAAATGTAGACACATTTTGTAGGTCTATTTAGGTGATGTATTATTCCATCGAAAAAAAAGATGTACCCTTAACATCGTCTCGTATTCTGTGCCTTGCGTTAATCCTTAGGCCTAAATTCTTACCAACAAATAGGCCTGTCACACATTAATATTTCTATAGTTAAAAGGGGAATAAGACGACTATTTAGAAAAGCATGGTTTGATAGCTTAAGTGTTTTCACGTAGTTGAGGGCAATTAACCTGGATGTGACTAGAAAATCCCGTACAGCCAGGTCCACCCACATATCTGTCTTCCCATTGCTTGGTAGTCAGGACATAGCAACAGCCTGTTAGGCTAGTATTTCTTCATTCAAAGAACAAATTAGTCAGGTTGTTAGACATAGAGACAAGACATGGCTCGTGCACCAGGCTTGTTTTTGTCTAAGCGGTCAATTATCATTTAATGAAGTTAATTTTAGATGCAAAACTCACCATTCAAGATGCACTGGAAAAAGATAATAGCCAATATCCACATGCCCCGCTCCGTTCAATATCCAAGCTATGCTTTTTCTTCTTCACTCCACACTCTTCCTTTTCCTTTATATTTCTTCAAAGTGTCAATTGCAATGGATGCTGGATTGTGCAAACACGTCTCTCTCTCTCTCTCTCTTTCTCTCTCTCTCTCTCTCTCTCTCTCTTTCTCTCTCTCTCTCTCTCTCTTTCTCTCTCTCTCTCTCTCTCTCTCTTTCTCTCTCTCTCTCTCTCTCTCTCTCCCTCGTATCTTTTTCACGTTGGGAAGAGGATGTATACGCTTCTGATGATTGTCTTATGGTAAGGGCAGAGATCCAACTGTACGTCTCCCTTGAAGTGTCCACGCCGTGCCTTGGTGCAGCCTTCCCCGCGTAACGGCGCGATGCTCTGCGGAGTACGCAAGGGACTCGCCTCCTCCTTGCGCTCCGGTCCAGGTGAGTGCTGCTGAGTCAGAGCGAAGACTGGAGGTTGGAGACGCATACGCGGGACAAGCGCAGTGTGCTCAGGTGAAATTTTCAAAGAAAATCAACATAAGAAAACAAATTAAATACAAATTCGGATAAAGTAAATAAGTGAATGAAATACTATGAATAAATAATGAGAAAAACTTTCCAGTAATAAAAATGCTTAAAGTTGATTTTGACAAAAAAACATGGGTTTGAAGCGGAGGCAATAGTTGTTAGCTGTGCTGAAAACTCAGTCCCACAACACCGCCTCTCTCCATCCAGAAAGCAACAAGCACACGCATCTTCCCGCAGACGTAGAAATCACACTGGTCCCTGCGCTAACCTTCCCAGCCTCAGAGCATTATGGAATAACCCTCGCCTCCTCCTCCGCAGCCGCTTTTCTTCTTTATTGCCTTAAAGGTGCAGAGCGCGCAGCTATCCCTGGAACTGAGCGCGAGATTGGCTTCATCGTCTCTTCACACTTGAGGACTAGGGAACAAGGCGTCCATCCAGGAAGAAACCGGGCAATGATGCAAAATCATAAAGAGATAATCAATCTATGATCAAACATTTCTCATGGCTACTAGTCTGCTGCGAGCTAATATAATGGGCGTGGTAGGTTACACACCTGACTAGCCTGGCATTTAAAAATTTAAATGAATTTTAATTTACAGATATCAAATAATGTCTTTTTAATGTTTTCTGTATAATTTATGAGTCCCAGGGGTGTTTTGGGAACCAGCCAGCCTTTGCTTACATTCATTAATTGACCTTGACAAACATAAGCAGGCCTTCAGGCACCATTGCAGAGACAACACTCTCCACACGGAAATATTAAGTAAATTGGTAGACACAATATTTTAAATTAGACAGACACAGCCTTTAATCGCGAACATTCAGGAGCATCATCGGTCTCACGAGGTAGATCGGCGGTTATGTGTAAATTCTTTAGGTTGTAGGATTTCGTGAGGGTGGATTGTCGATAGCACGTAACCACTTTATACACGTGACATATTCGATCAAATACTTGGTAGTTTGCAGAATTGTTAGTTGACATTTGAGCCTTTAATAAACCAGAGGCAGAGCTGACCTCAAATGTGCATTTTGTTATGTTCTGTGTGTACAGATGATCCTTTTATTGCTATTAGAGATTGAGTTGTTTTTCGCTTTTGCCATTTGAGAAATGTTGGTCCCCTACCCTACCCTACCCTCCCCTCCCCCCTCTCTCTCTTTCTCTCTCTCTTTCTCTCTCCTCTCTCTCTCTCTTTCTCTCTCTCTCTCTCTCTCTCTCTCTCTCTCTCTCTAACTATATATTTCTCTCTCTCCCTGCAGTGAAGGGGTGTGTGTTGTTCATCCAGGGCTATGTTCTTATTAATCTGCACAGCCACAGTCCTCTCTACCTGTCTGTATGTATTGAATACTGAAGATTCCACCACCAATTTCCTAACTGCTCTCCAAACATGGACTATTCCTACTTAGCCAGCATTCACATTAGGATGATTTATCAATGAAATTGACTTACTCTTGGTCTGGGCAATCTTTTGATTTTGAATATTCAACTGTTTAATTTCTCTCAAATCTTACTACATTTGTTCATATTATTACCCCCCCCCCTGGGACAGATCTTTAAGACATCAGGAGACTACACTGTGGTGCTCACAGAACCTACAATATGTTTTTCACACTTGAATGAAGCAACCGTACAAGGACATCTGGTGGCACATCTGGGTTGCTGGGATTCGAGGGTTGTCATATGCTACAGTGTTAAGTCTCATAGTCTCACTAATCTATATGGCGATGGCTGGTGACCAAATTACCCGTTGTTTTGTGTCTCTGTGGAGCAACTTAGTTCTTGATCAACATTAGTGTCTACCAGAGGACAAATATACTCTGGGCTGACCCAGTTGTGCCCACTTCTTATCAATATGGTATGTCCTTTATGACTAATCATATTCAAAAGCCAAATAAAACTGCATTCGATGATTCTTTTCAATGGGTTTAATCCCTGTGGACTCTTTGGGTAAAGAGATCAGCTTTACATCAATGTCTGCCTGCTCATAAATCCTTCTTCCTCTAATCCCATATTTTCCCCATGATTTGCCATGGGAAGGGTATGATGAAATCAAAGGTATTATGGCACCAGATGGCAAATCATGGCAATAATCTTGTAAACATTAAAGTCCATACAGCCAATTAACATCTGGCTCATTTCAGTGCAGAAGCTAAAAATAACTAATGCAATACTTGTGTGCCCACAAATGGTAACTTTTGCTTCCTGCAAGATTTTTAGTTTGTTTTCCAAAACTAGATAAATGAGACCTGTATGAATAGAGCTCCACCAATTGAATAATCTTCTCGTAGAACATTCCAACAAAGGAGAGTCTTGACGGTTGTTGGCATATGGTACAATCAGGTGACCATCTCCCAAGATGCCCAGAGGCAGCCTGTTCTTCCCCAGTCTCCACAGAGAAGAGCATTGAAATAAAATGGCAGGATTTGGATCAAAACATGTCTTTGTTGACCAAAATAATGGATTTGAGAGATATGGAGAGATAAAAGAGGGAAAGGCAGAAGAAAGACCGACACGGAGGAAACGTGAGAGAGCGGATTTGAAGCCAGTAGTTCTGTACAGTACGATGGCAAATAAAATGCAACTGCAACCGTGAGCCAGTTCACACTACTTAATATTTGTTCTGACAGGCTCAATACTGGAAGATAGTGAGATTATACTGTATTAGAACAGCCATTAAATATATATATACACAAGGTTGGGTAGAAAGATAACCCCCAGTAATGGAGAGTTCATTTGAATGAACTGAATTGGAAACTTCTGGGATGAGAAAGCTTGGATGCTTGGGTCTGAGTGTTGAATAATTCAAATGACATTATGTGAGAGGAAGGAAAGAAACAGTTGCTTAATGTGTATTCCAAGACCCCCGTTTAAATGGAATCTCACAGAATCTCTCTCTTCGCCCATGATTTCTGAGAGAAACGCAAGTCGAAGTCACAATTCAAGTTTAATGATGTCTCCACAATGAAGAAATGGAAAAACCGTGTTTCCCATTGACAGTAACCCTTCGCCATTAAGGAGAGAAATAGAAGAGAAAGGCCTGTCTGGAATGTCACAGACTCCTACTGTAGCATACAGTGGCACACTGTAGGCTATGTTCAGAGATCAACAACAGACGCTCAGCCTACTAAGCTTGTATCATCTGGTGCTTCCCCATAGGCTAGCAATGAGCTACTAGAGATTTTATATTTGTGCTGGGCCAATCAACCTCCAATGCATTTTTGAACACATTCATTCAAGAACAATGATACCATTTCAACATCATCATGCAGCACAGCACAGATTGGGTTCTCATTCCAGACTGCTGAGAAGCCACAGATTGTCAGAGTTGGCAGCGTTAATCACCCTTCCTCAGAAGGCAGTGAGTAATTGACAGACCAAGTAGAGCCTCTTGATGGCCCACCTTGCTGGATCCATAGATTGATTCTTCTCATTGACTGCCTTGCATTGCACAGCTCAATGCACTGCTGTCCAGACCTGATTGAGTAGATATGATCTTTATAGACAATGCCTATGGCATGTTGTTGACAGCAATGTACTTTAGACAAGGTATACACTGCTATGGGCACAGGTATATTGACAGATGCATTTATTGATACAATGGACGTATCTGTTGAAATGATGTATTGACACAACACACATTGAAATTCATAATGTGGTGCAGTGGCACTGGTCATCTGGATATGAAATGGTCACTCATCTACATTAACCTGACAGCAGTTAGCCAACAGGAAATCTTCGGTAAATGCTTCCTGATCTACTGGTCATTGCTCTGTTCAACATATGATAGTCCAATAGAGACTGACACGTCATCTTACTCCCAGCAGTATTTAAACATCTTTGAGTTTGACTTTAATTTGCAACTGTCCAACATGGGGTGTCACTGTTGCTTAGTAACAACGGCACATGGCTGACCTTATCGGCGCGGTCATAAAAATGTATGAAGTCCTTTTTTATTCATTTTTCCCTTCTCTGTCTCTCTTTCATTCTCTTGCTCTCTCTCTCTTTCTTTTTCTCTCTCTCTCTCTCTCTCTCTCTCTCTCTCTCTCTCTCTCTCTCTCTCTCTCTCTCTCTCATTCTCAGCAAAATCACAGGAATCACATTGAGAGCAAAAAGAAGCTGGTATTCATGTGCTCCGCAGCGAGAGTATCAGAGAGAGAGAGAGAGACAGAGAGAGAGACAGAGAGAGAGAGACAGAGAGAGAGAGAGAGAGAGAGAGAGAGAGAGAGAGAGAGAGAGAGAGAGAGAGAGAGAGAGAGAGAGAGGGTGTGAGAGGCAGGGGTGGTAATGAAGGGCTATCTGACACACGTCACAGACTGTAAAAAACAGCATTGGAGAGTGGGGGCGGGGGAACACACACAGGGACGGACACATCAGCCATGACAGGCCACAAGAAAACAGAACCGCAAAGGAAGGATGCAGTCAATATCCTGGGAGATTCGAAAGATTTTTGAGCTATCAAATCAGAGCAGCGAATGAAAGATTGAAGGAAAGGCATCCAAATCTTTAAATAATGCCTTCAGCCGAGAGATATGTGCTCACTGTTCATGGGCCCTAATATTGGATTACAAATATTGGCATACAGTGGATCATATTTGGTGGTGTGTATTTGACCCTCTGTATGGGTATGGTATCAGGCAAGACCTGCAGTAGACATGCTAAGGGGCTGCCCTGTTGACTACCACACACAGTGATTTGTCAGGCTAAGTGCTTTTTCCACCATGTCTGTCAGTGTGTCTTTACAGGATCCCTGAGTGTTACACCAGGCTGGCTGCCTTGTAAAAGTGCCGCTCCGTCGTTCCCACAGGGCGCACAGATGTTAGGCTGGCTGCCACCCTGTCGCTGTGACAACATCTGCACAGCTGCGTCGGCGGGGCTGCCACACGCAGGCGGCGCGCTCCCTCTCCCCGGCGGTGCTGACAGGAAGGCGGGGCCGGCCGGGGCGCAGATGGTGCCGGGGCGCCGGGGGACCTGTGTTGGGATGGCAGAGCGGCGGAGGCAGGTAGAGGCTGGCGCTCCCATCTGGCCCCGGCGCTGGCACGCTGCCTGAGGCCATCTCCACCGTTTACCCGGCGGAAAGGCTGTCAGAGCGGAAGTCACCCCGCGCAAAACGCTCCGCTCGCTGGGTGGGTTCACCAGCGAAGAGCAGAGCGGAGGGGGGAGATCATAACCTGCTGTCTGTGCAAACGTCAGGAGACCGCAGTAGAGAGCTGGTGTCATCTGGCTAGGCTAGGCTCTGTTTCCAGGCTTTTGCAGGTGAAGGACTGCTCAACTCAAGGGGGTAATCTGTGTCTGGCTATTCCGATTCATCAACCCTTGTTCGTCCTATCCTTTGCCTTGCTGCATCGTCAGCAGGATAGTGTGAGCATTGGACCAGGAGGGTATAGCAACATCAATAATCATACCAACAAAGAAGAAGATTCATCCCATTCACCCCATATCAACCTAACTGATATCCAGAAGCCCATTTTGTGCCACGTCACTGGGCAATAACAAAGACCCCATAGACACTAATAGCTCCACGTCAACCAAACAATGCTTCTGCTTAACAGAGACACACAGAATGCCCAAGTTAAACCAGGGTTTTTTGTCTGCTTCATTTAGGCCATAGTCTTATCTCGCCCCCCAGGAACCAGCAGAACCCCCAGGGGATGGCCGTAAACATCAAGACGACAACGCGTTGATTTAGGACAATCAGAGCACAGGAGGGGGAGGGGCGCCAGGACAGTAGTGGCCACCGCGGTGTAGACCGTGCCAGAGGGGGGGTGAGGGTCTGACCTGGGATGGCTGTCCAGGGAAGAGGGTGGCGAGGAAAAGAGCTTTACTGAAGGACCATGTGTTCAGATGCTCGCACGCCCTCCCCTCCCCCATTCTCCTCCTTAATCTCAGGCTGGCCCTCCCCTCCTGGCTTGTAATTACTCTACGTCCAATATTGCGTGGAAATGCAAACAGATGCCCAGTGTCTAAGACAGGCATTATGTTCTTAGCGGATGTCCGGGTAATGCTGGTTTCTGCCAGGCCGTTGTGTAAGTGCGTGGTGAAGGGGAACAGCAATGCAGGCGTGGCAAGAAGCAGCACAACAGGTGGACATCCCCAGGCCTGTGTCAGCGCACCCTGGCCAAAACAAAACCAGGGCTTGCCTGCTCACCGAGATCTGCGTTTATTCTGAGTGACTTGATGATGAGAGAAAGAAAGCTGGGGAGATACTTTATGTTAAACATTTCTGTTTCAGAAAAATGTCACCTTTATTTCTTGTGTCTTTGTTTTCAGGGTTCCTGTCCTTAAACTGAACAACTAAAAGCCTTGTACACATAAAGGAAGATTTTGAGAATAATATTTATGGAACATTGCACTGCAGGAATAACAACCTCTGTTTTATTTTATAACATGTTGCTCATCAAGAATTCAAAACCTGAGAAACCCAGGACTTCATCTGCTATCAGAGAATGTGTCAGTCACTGGGACTCTGGGAAAAAAGTGGTTTGTCAGAGCCTGAGGGACCCACACTGACCTAAATAGAAAATTGTCAACAGCAACACATTGACAAAATAAAAGAGGGCATTGGGGAAGCAAACATTTAAATCTTGACCAGAGTCTCAGTTTGAATAGTATTCAATCTCTTCCAACATTAAATCATGGTTGTTTACTACATCCCTCAGTGGGAAGTGTATATGTTTTTTTCGTCAATATTCTAATCTTCTGTTGTTTTCCGCGACAGCGAGAAGGATACGCTGCTTCTTTGCGTAAGGAGTGATGAGCTGCTAACTAGCTAGCTTATCTGTAATTCCATAGTTTTTTCATTCTTAGGTTTAAGACCGGGAAGTACACGAAGCAAGCAGATGTGTGCTCCTTGTTGTTAATGTTGTCAATATGTGTTTTTACATAGAGTTTATGTGTCATTACTGGAGGAAGATCCTTAAGATTAAAGACTCACTCCTCAAGTAAAGAGGATTTGAAACTCTGAGTGTTCTGTATGTAAGTCCCTCTCTAACGATGATCCCATTCTTATCTGCCACGTAGCCTCTCACTGGATGTCAATAAAGTGAAGTGCCCTCAGTTGGTCAAGATTGGTATTGCAAATAAAAGTAAAATTTTGACGCAAAAGGATTTCACTTTTGATTGTATTGCATGTATGGCTATTTGATTGTATGTATGAAAAGGGCTAGCATTGGCTGTGTGTACACTGCTTCGCTTTTGCTTTAAATCACACCTTGAAAGAGGTGCAGAGAACAGTGACATCTCAGAAAAGACCTTTCATACAGATGTCTGAAAGATGCTACAGTATCAATGAGGGCAATGGGTAACTCTTCATAATTATACACTATATGGTAGCAATAAACTTGAGAAGTCATGAAAGCATTCCTAGATAATTAAATGCAATCAATTGTAAGTTAACCATTGCTTAATATTTTGCGGACTATTGATAACTCAACAAAATGTGCTGATTGTTAGTTTACAGCAAATGCTTGCCGCTTACCAAGGAAAGTTATAACAAAGTGTTACAGCAAATACAAACAGTGAAGTGCAACAGAAATGTAAACGATAAACATAGATGTTCTTGTCCCCAGTCTGTGTAGAAGGATACCAAATGAAGTCCTTATATGAAGTCGTATACTATTGCTGAGAATTGCGGGAACGTTGTCTCCCTTCTGACCTTTGGTCTGTTTACATTGTTTAAGACCACGGCAAACAACCCTAGGTGCGGCTGACCATGCTGCACCCCTGGCTCAATACTGGTTGATCTACAAAACCAGTAAGAGTGCTGATGTTCACCACAAGCACATGATTCTGGCGTGTCGTAAAGACTCACACTGCTCCGAGACTCTATGAGGCTTGACGCGTGACATCGACCTCACGAAAGCAGAACGGGAGAGAAAAAAATAAACCCATAACTGCCCAGTAACAGGCCGCTCTTTCCTCATTGGCTGTGGAGGAATGTACGTTGGATCGTAGCCTTTGGACTAAATGACACATGCAGTTTTGATCTATACACACACAGGCAGGCTTACAGTAATGTGCACAACCACACACACATACACACACATACACACATATACACACACAGACACAACCAGAGACACATACACACACACTCGCACAGTGCTGGTGAGAAGCAGGAATCATAGTCAGTTTCATAACCGCCAACACTTTCAGCTCTATCAGAATATGATAATAATGATAGAGGAGTCATGAACATCTATATTCTGTAAGGTTGATAGGTTTCCATTCACATAACTCAAATATTGTTTTGCTTAATCTCCTGCAATTATAAACCATTTTCAAAAAGCCCAAATCAGAAAGAGTGAAGATAATGAAAGGAAAGTTGTTATCATTTTTCTTTACTGTAACATCATTCTGCAGTTCCAATACCAGTGGATTTACTCTGGTCACATTGTAACCAAACAACGTGATGGTTCTGAGTCACGCTGAGCCGCTTCCTGTGGCTGATCACGCTCCTGTGTGGTCAGTGGGGGGGCCCAATAGTTCTGTACTGAAACATGCCATACAAACCCTGCTCCTACATATTCTAAATGTACCGCGGGCCCCTTCTAGCACGCCAGCACTGCCACTCGTGTACGCGGAGAGCTCATTTAGCGGCCGTTGAGCGTTTGTTTGTCGACACACCAGGGTTCCCTTGCCTTCCCACGCCTCGTTGAGTCGTTTGAGAGGCAACGGAAAAAGCAAATAGATGAGAGGCGGTCCCCCGGTTGGGATGATGCGACAAGGGCCCTCGTGGTAAACGGGCATCTATTCAAATGAGTGGCTAATTGCAGCATCTGTTAACCCATTGAAGAGGTGTCAGTGCAGTGCCATGGGTCTGTTAATTGGTACAAACAGGTAGCAGATGCAGGCTCAGGGCCTGAGCATCTGCCAATTAGCAAGCCAACCTCTGTGAGCAGTGATTAGGCAACCATGCTGATGGAGAGAAGAGAAGAGGAGCGGAGAGGGAAAATTGTGGCCATGGAAGAAAGGGAGAGGGATAAAGTATCGGTGTGCGTGCATGTGTCGTACTCTCTCAATAATAGCTACGGAAAAAAAACAGTAAATATATAGATCCTTCCAATGTACCTGAAGTTGTGAGTATTGAGCACACTTACACCAAGAGACAGGTAAATAAATAGGATCCGTGTTCTTTTTGTTAGGGATGCATAAAATGCTTTTGTTTTGCAAATGTTAGAGCACCCCCCTCAGGTAAAGTTGAGTAATGCACAACCGTCTGTATCCAAACTGTATTCTTTATCATGAAATGTACAGTATTAAATTAAACTGAATGCCACTTTCTTGCAGAGCATTTAGGAATATGTTATCATGTTCAATACTTTTAAACAAAGTATTGTTTATTCAACTGTTTGTTTTGACCCATTGCACCTGTCCTGCAGGGCGAAATGTTTTATGGCCCTCTGTTATCATGGGTAAAGAGTAAGGAAGCACAGTACAGTAACCTTACAAGGGAGCCATGGCAGCCTGCACTTCTCGTCATTTGTGGAGTAAGTTGTACGGTAACACTACGCTAAAACTTCTTACTACGGTAAGAATTACTGAATGATTGGAAGAAGATAAAAGACTTTTACCTTATTGGGTATTGGAAAGGAGGGAAATGAGAGTACCACAGGAAAGGTTGTGAAATCACAATATGTGATTTCAAATGAAAGCAAGCACCAGCCCCCCAAAAAAGGCATGTGGACTTGTATTTGTTGGACAGTGTTGTTTAATGTGAAGTTTACATTAATGTGTGTGTGTGTATGTTTGTGTGTGTATGTTTGTGTGTTCTATGTATGTGTGCGGGTACGTACGTACGTGTGTGAACGTGTGTGCGTGTGTGTGTGTGGGGGGAGGTTACAGATTTCCTAAGAACAGCAGGGTTTCTTTTTTGCTGTGTTTTCGCCTGGTACTTCGGAAGATCAGCTTTTGATTTCGGCTGTGAATGGTCTAACAACCGGTTCATCTCTGCATCCGTGGCTAGACTCCACAGAGAGACAAGACCTCAACAGAAACCAGGTAAGACCAGGACTCTCTTTGAAATTCTTCACATTTAATTTCGACCTCTTAATTAAACTGCATAGCAGAAATGTGTAATTGCTCTGTTTAAAGCTGGAGTTCCTGTGCCAGGGAGACAGAAGTGCAACCGTTGGTCCAAGTGTCCACCTGGGAAGTTTGCCTTCCAGATACTTAGTGGTGGAGGGATTCAAAAACAGCCCAAAATCTGTTTCGAGAATGCAATGTCAGTGTTGAGTAATGACTTAAAAGAAACAGTTGGCCTTCCTCCAAACCAAAATGTTAAGTCTTTAAAGTGATCTTTATTGTTTCCCTAGGATTATTGATGGACATAATGCTGGTAGAGGGATCAACATTGCAGCAGTTGATGGTAACGAATCACTTTGTTATCTGTACAAATGGCAACTTTTTTCAACTATTTCCTCATGTCCTGTGAACATTGTGGACACTTTGCAGAAACACCTTGATGTGGCCCCTCCTAATTTTGATTTTTTTTTGTCCACACAGCATCCTCAGGAGAGAAGATAGACAGTGCTTCTTTCAACATGTGGCAAGGAGGTACTGCTACAACACTATGCTATATCAGCCACAAACACAAACAATATGTTTGGTTGTCAAAACTTTTACTATCTCTGTTTATAGATGTCTGATTTAGTAATAGAGTTACTCATTACTGGGTCCCAACCTACTAACTCCTTCACATTACTTTCTCACATGGCTGTCGATTTTTTGTTTTCTTGTAGATAACTCTGGGGCATTGATCAACTTCCTCCACAAGATTTCTAATGGCTCTTTTATATTGATGGCAACTTATGATGAGGGAAGCACCAAGTATGTTTACCATCTCCATGACAAACTGGTGTAGTTAGAGACTTATATACACTCTTTTTAATCAAGGTTGTTTGTTTCTCCCATGAAAAACCATCCAGTTTTACATTAAAATACTTTGTATACCATATTATGAAATACTTATATAACACAGTTAAATATTAGGCCTGTGCTAAGTTAGCCTAATGCTAACTTTGTATTGCTTAATTCATTAATGTGTTACATTACCAACAACATTATCTGCAAGCTTTTCTCAAAGACCCTTTATTTCCACACAGGCTGAAGCCAGAAGCAAAGAAGGAAATAGAAAGCCTAGGAAGCACTATCATTGGAAAAATTGGCTTTCGTTCCAGCTGGGTCTTCTTGGGGTCTAAAGGATTCACAATTCCTGAAGACATTAATAAAGAAAAGGTAAAGGCTACTGTACATTAATATGTAGATTTGTTATTTCTTTTTCCTTTCGACACCTGAAAATGCAGGATAAAGTACTACTGTATCACTGGTGATAATATCCTACTGGGCCCACAGAATGTACACATTTGTTGTTGGTTTCACAGATACTCTACAGTAACAGCAAGACTAACAGATACAAAGGCTGGCCAGCAGAAGTACAGATTGATGGATGTGTTGGGCACATTTAAAAATATTGTTGTCAATTCATGTTTTTGTTGTTTTACTGAATGAGAATTATTTT
This sequence comes from Osmerus mordax, assembly GCF_038355195.1. Lineage (NCBI taxonomy): Eukaryota > Metazoa > Chordata > Actinopteri > Osmeriformes > Osmeridae > Osmerus > Osmerus mordax. The sequence continues at coordinate 8,365,756 of NC_090068.1, forward strand.
GAATTAGAATGAGACACACGCTCACGCTCATCAAACTACTTTTGGCAGCATACAACTTTTATAAATACTTTGTAATTTCATGAGGGTCATCAAATAAGTCAAATAATATACAGTATCTTTATCAAACATGGACAAAATACACTATCCCTGAAAAATTCAAGTCAACAGGCACTGGAATGTTCCATGTTCATTGGCATCTCCATTAGTTGTTCTGTAAAGATAGATTTAGAACTAATTAAACAAACATACTGCAAAGTAATGTACTTAATGTAACTGTCTGATATTTTCTATTACAATTTTCTTTTATATAACGTTTTACCTTTAGTTGTGTATATGTCCAATCAAGAAAATCGGGCACATTTCCATAAATTCCTGGCTTGTTCCTAAGTGCACACCCTATTCCCCAGCTAGTGTCCCCAACCAGCCACCATCGAACATCGTCCTTGACGACAAGAGGTCCTCCACTGTCCCCCTGCAGCACACAACACAAATTATTATTCTTATAACTCTAAATATTATTACAGAAATATAGCTCATTTGTGTGTGTGTGTGTGTGTGTGTGTATATATATAGGTGTGTGTATATATAGGTGTGTGTGTGTGTGTGTGTGTGTGTGTGTGTGTGTGTGTGTGTGTGTGTGTGTGTGTGTGTGTGTGTGTGTGTGTGTGTGTGTGTGTGTGTGTGTATAGGTGTGTGTGTGTGTGTGTCTTATCTGACCTGACATGAGTCCACCCCTCCTGCCAGTTTTCCAGCACAGATCATGGAACTGGTAACCTGTCCACCATACACCTCCGGCCTGTTACAGGTATCGGTCCTGTATATAGTCACCTGGGCCTGCATCAGGTTGTTGGAGGCTGACTCTGGAGTTGAAAACCAATATCATTATTGTTTCATTATATACTTTCATATTATGATAGCTGGATATAATGGTGAGTATTATATAGGATGGTTGTTCAAGTAACCAATCCCTGTTGTCACTGCTCTGTCACAGCATTCAGAATGTACATGATGTCTGATCCTTGTATGCTCTTGATTAGTCTAACCCACGAAATTGACACCAGCAAATCAGCCCCAAAAGAGCCCATTTATTTTAAGGTAATTTTGTTGTAGTTTGCCCAAGTCTAATCAAAGTGGTTGGAAGAATGAGTGATGTATGCATTCTGGTGTACCTCCACTCCTCAAAGACCCCCATCCAGAGATCCAGGCTTGTCGTTCAGGAGTCAAGTCCAACCCAACGTTGGGCAAACAAACTGGTCTCACCGTATCTAACACATAAGAAAGGACATGGAGTTGGACTACTCAACCTTTGGATCAATTTGAAGAGTGTTGAACTTGTGTATTTATTTTATATATAAAAAAATAAAAATCCACAATTCAAATACAATACGCTTTAAGTTATTACTGTGTCTGTGTATATGTCTATAGATGAATACGTATGAACTTTTGAAGTAGGCAAGTGCTTACCAGACATTACCAGAGGCCTGGAGAGTTTCATCAGAGCAACATCATTGTCATTGGTGTTTTGGTCATACTTTTCATGAACAATGATACGATTGACTGAATTGCCAGTAGCAGGGTACATCTCAAACAAGGTCAAATAGCCAGCGTACACTGTCCAAAGACCAGGACTCGAAAACCTACCAATGATATGAAGGAAGGAGTACATAACAATGTGAGACCAATAATGATAAACGTCATGATAAATCCAACTTCAACCAACCAAAATATATAGCATCATGTCCAATAATCAGGGTTGACCCTCAGAGAGCAATCCAAGACAACTACGTTTGGGTAACCCCCCTCCAAGAAAGGATTTACATTTAGTCATTTAGCAGACGCTCTTATCCAGAGCGACTTACAGTAAGTACAGGGACATTCCCCCGAGGCAAGTAGGGTGAAGTGCCTTGCCCAAGGACACAACGTCATTTTGCACAGCCGGGAAAACGAACTGGCAACCTTCTGATTAATAGCCCGATTCCCTAACCGCCCAGCCATCTGACTCCGGGGATTCATCCCATACAGGAGCAGACGGAAGGCCCAGTAACAAAGTCAAACTCACTTCTCCACACAGTGAGCTGCTGTGAGGATCCACTCCGAGCTGATAATGGAGCCCCCACACAGGTGCTGGTCCTGGACCTGCAGGCTGACCTGCCATGGCCAGGCACCCCTAGCTGCTACCTCCCCCCCAACGATGCGGGTCCTGGGGGCCGCGGTGCTCTGCCCACAGTCTGGAGACACACAAACAATCATTACCAAACGCAACCAAATGGCACAGGTCTGTCATTTAAATCTGACCTCTAGCAGAAAAACATTGTATTCCTCCATCTGCTACAGGGTACACAGGGTCGTGTGTTGAGGAATGGGCTCTGCTGCTCTTCTCTCAAGCTCTGAGCTTTCCACCACAAAACAAAACCTTGTTTAAAGGATAGCTAGCTAATTCCCCATTAATATCACCGTAGGGAGTGTGTACTATGCTCCTAACCTCATGTGTCATGTAACAGGATGTGAGACAGCAGTACTGTAATAACTCACCTATGCACCGTAGACTGACTGCTCTGTTGGCTTGGCAGAAATTACTGGAAGAAGAAACATCTTAGTGAGGGTTTAATTTGCCTGTACAGAACGTTCTGATCCTGTATATGAGTCCCTCACTATGCAGTAGGAATATCTATAGAAAAAGGACTTTGACTGAGAAAAGTAATCAACTTACGTGCTTAGTTGTGCCTGTACATAAGGGCCCAGGTAAGAACTAGGATTCAATGTCAGATAGCCGTTATAGGAGGCAGAGCTTACTGAGGTAGAATTGACGTAACTCTTCCTGAAGAGACAAACAGGTACATGGTCAGCACACGCCAGAAAACTGGTACACATTATTTAGACACTATACACTTTCTATATCTTATATATATAATAGAAACTCTGTTGTTACACATTATATATCAGCACAGTGTGTGATCTGTCATGGAGTTCACTCCCTCTCATGTTGTCATCATTTCACCAAGGGTTACCTTTCGATCTAGATCATTTACTTGTGTGATCATGCAGTCACTTGGCCTTTGGACATGTGTGTATCTTGAACAAAGTAATGCTGCCACACCTAAACACAATGTTTCTCAAAAGGCTGACTCACTTCTTGTACCCAATCTGCTGGCATGTAGTTTCACCGTATTGGTCATTCCAGAAGTCATGGCACACAGGCTTCCATGTTTGGCTTTCTGACGAGTACCCCTGCAGCAGGAAGTTTGTTCCATGGAGGCGAACTGGGGAGCACAGATTGATGTAGGAAAAATAATTCATAATTTTAATCTTATTCACAGTCAATGATATCTGGTGTACATATGGCATATGGCCAGACAGGGATCAACAAGAGTGCGATGCTAGAAAAGGATTCTTACAGCATTTCGATTCATCTTCTTCATTTGGGCAGTCCTTCACACCGTCACACCACTGGGAGGCACTGAGACACTTGCCGTTGTTCCCACAGGACTTTCCCAGCAGACACTGGTACCACACTGGGAGAGAAAACACAGGAGACACGGCCTTGACATCCCTACTCTGAACTCCTCCGCGTCAGATGGTCACACACGTTATATGGTGCTTCACATCCGTGTTCAAAGTCAATTCATGAATCGTCCTTTTGGTGTGTTTGAGAAAAGGTTGTTCTCCAGAGGACATCCTTGAGTTAGATGACACCCGTCAGTAGGAATGTGATACAAGTGTATGCTGTGACAGTAAGGTGCTTGGTCATGATTGACAAGTACGTACCGAAGTACCAGATCAGTACTCCTATCACCGCTAGGATAAGCAGGAGGATTAAGACAGTGCACACTGCTGTTTTGCAGCAACTGTTCTTTCGGCCTGCTGAAAGAGATGGAATCAAAACACACTGAGATCTACGTTACACTGGCCCTGAGGTAAACACCTGCCTCTGCCGTATTTCCATTTACTGATTTGTTTATGGCAACATGTCACACTGCCTTGCTTTCGACATTTTGAATTTGCTAACCTTTCCTGGTTTGTTGGGGAGGTTGGACCGGAGTCATGGTTTGGTGTGTGTTGATGGGCTGTGGTGGGTACATTGGAACAGCGGAGGAGTGGTAGCTGGTCTTTCCAGTTGGAGGAGCAAATGGAGGGGGTCTCCCCTCCCCACTTTGAAACCCATAATTGATGTACTGTGGGCCATTTGTGGGCCCAGGCTGAGGACCAGGCTGTGGACAAATATTGTGGATACATAGGGAATCTTCAAACGTAAAAGTACACACTGAGTTGAAGTTATGTTCCAGTTCATCATTATGTATACACGGTATTAGTGTATAGGACAGGCTTAGGATTGGATAAACGTATACTGTACTGTAAAATGTTCTTAACTTTCAGTTGGAGAAAACGTCTAACGTCATTCGAACACTGGTGCTCCGGAACCTACGTTTATTTTCTTGTTCATGAACAACAGTTGAAAACTTACACTAGATTGTAAAATGAGATTTACCTGATAATATGCCATGTTGACAGTTCTTGTTTCTATTCAAAACATGACAAACAAGGAAATGTAAAGTAGAGCAAATAAAAAATATTAATATAAATTCAATTCAATTCTAAGTAGTACACCATTTCATTGTTTGATGGTTACCAAGACACCGTGTTTACTCCGCACACTTAAGTAAGAAATTAGTCTTTGATTTGATCATTCCTCTCATCCTCATGAACCGTGATAAAGTTACTAATAAGTTACTAATAAGTTAAACAATCATATTAATAAAGGTATAAAAAAATCTAAGAATCAATACCTCACAACAAATGTTCCTTTCCAGCCTTTGCTTGATATCCTTTTTCTCTGTCTTCTCTCTCTAACTCAGTCCAGTCTTCCACTGTGTCAGGTAATCAACAGCCATGACCACACCTTCCCTGTGTGTGCATACGCTGACCACTCAGGCTGTTCAAGTATTCCAGCCACTAGAAAGGTTGTGTTCTTTTTCTAATGATGAAATGAACTTCACAGGAAGAGCCATGTGATAAGGAAGCTATTGTACTACATGAAGAAGTTGTGGCAGGTCTTCACAATGGTTTCACTGAACTGTACAGTCGTTACAGATAGGTTAGTTTCACTGGCTTTAATATTTGTGAACACTTTTATGACGTGGTTTATGACATGATAGGAAAGGCAGTGTCACTATAAACTAATTGATAGAGTAAATGCAATGTTGTGCATTATAAAATATTATGCATTATAAACAGGACACTAAAGTTAAAGTTGAACTCAAACTAAAACATTGCCTTTTTGGTTCATTTGTCAGTAAAGTGGCACATAAAAAAAGTTCCCACTTAGTTTCTCATGGCATGAAAACAATGACACAGTTTAGTCCTGAAGCTGCTACTCACCGAGTATCCATTACCATGGATACCATGGAATCAGGAAACAACTGGAATTACACTTTTGCTTTCTTGTGGTGACACTACTGCCTTCTTGCCTCAATTGAACAACCATTAAAAAACACAAACATATGTGTTCTCAGCAGGTGTCCCAGGGTTGGCTCAATGTTATCAACACAGAAAAGGAATGTTTCAGATTCTTACCGGCATAGGGGAAGGTCTTCTCTTTCTGCCAATACGAACATTTTCTGATGTGTTAATCAATAACCAGGTGAATCATCATGGCCCATTTCTTCACAGTCACAATGGACGTTTGAAATGTCTGTAAACAAAACTGAGACCATGGGCCTTTGTCGCAGTTGCAAAACTCTGTCAATAGTTAACTTTACGCACGCCATGTTCTCTGGCGGAGAAAGAGGGTCAAAAATATAAAGGCACAGGAACACTTGACTGTTCGTTTGGATGGTATTTAATTCAAGTGAGTCATTATTCATTTATTTTTAGAAGCACACTTTCCCACATTCCGATCCACTCCCATTCCAATCAATGTCAGTCAGATGGTTGAAGAAAAAAAACGGCTGTTTTCACACCCTCCTGTGGCCCAAATGTATAACAGGGAGGAAAACCTGCAATGACAAGTATCCAACCTGCTCACAAGGCCTTAGTAGATTTACAATACTCTAACGGGATAGTTTTACCATTTGCATGTTTACATAGTATACCACTATATATAGGTAATGTTAAGTGATACTTTAAGCAATGGGATTCCTCTTTTATCAGTAGTAAGCCAAAACATCTCATATCACAACACAAAAATACATACATCCATGTTAGTTTCATAAAAACTATTTATTCATCTTTCAAGTCCAAAAGTACAACAGCAACCAGAAGTTATTTGCACACAGGAGTGTCTCAAACATGGAGTCATAATAATATCTGTTTGCATACAGTCATCTAGCCACAGTCACCTTTCAGGTACAGAGTTTGCTTCAGATAAATGACAAAGTGCTTGGAGTATTGTCATCTCAACCAAGTCCATCCATGAAACAGCTGTTCTACAGGCAGTCCTGATGAGGAGGCAGGAGTAGGTGGAGCGTGAGGTTCCCTACAGCTTCTGGATAAGGATGGAGGAGGCTCCACCCCCACCGTTGCAGATCCCGGCGAGGCCGTACTGGCCGGCCTCCAGGTGGTGCACCATGTGACCCACAATTCTTGTCCCTGACATCCTGTGGGGGGGGGGAAATAAACAAAAGGTTGTCACATTCGTTTCAAACACATTACATTTACATTTAGTCATTTAGCAGACGCTCTGATCCAGAGCGACTTACAGTAAGTACAGGGACCCCGAGGCAAGTAGGGTGAAGTGCCTTGCCCAAGAACACAACATCATTTGACACGGCCGGGGGGAATCGAACTGGCAACCTTCAGATTACTAGCCCGATTCCCTAACCGCTCAGCCACCTGACTAAAACACGTATGTGTCTCTTCTTTTAAACAACAAAGGACCATCTGTATTCTTAATGAAGGCATACATTTTACAATGCATACTGTATTCACACTTTTTCACCTATGAAGTGGGTTGCCATGTATGCCAATTTATTATTAGTATAAAATCTGTGTCAACAGACTAACATCTGTTGGAGGTTCGAGTTGGGTCTGCTTACCCAATAGGGTGTCCCAGAGACACAGCCCCTCCATTGACGTTGACCTTGGCGGGGTCGATGTCCAGCATCTTGATGTTGGCCAGGACCACCACGCTGAAGGCCTCGTTGATCTCCCACATGGTGATGTCCTCCTTCTTAACTCCACCTGCTTCCAGCACCTGTAAGGACCACATACAGCTCATGAAGAGTGGCAGTGCCATTTCCACCTCTGACGCACAGCAGGACTTTCATATCGCTGCTGTGCACTTCCCCTTGCTGCTGTTCCTAATGGTGATATCCTATTAGCTCTGGGAGATGCCGCGAGGGCTGTTTCAGAACAGAGTTGTTCTCTTGGAGGGATCATCGGTGAATTGGACCATGCTCCAACTTACCTTGGGTACAGCAAATGCAGGAGCAATAGGGAAGTCGATAGGGGCAACGGCAGCATCAGCAAATGCTAGGGATAGGAGAACAGAACAGCTACTTAGGGTCTACACTTTAAGTAAACGAAACAATCCTGCAACTACACAAACCAGGTCAGTCTGACCCTGAATGCGGCTCATCAGTTTAACCTTAACGGTAGTAGAGAATTAAGGTCCAAGTTCATTTTGAGACCCAGGAAAAGCCATTGTCCCAAGTGTCTATTCTTTACAAACACCCTGTGCCACAGCATTCTTGTAACCTCAGTCTGGGTTGTGTTGCGCATGTATTTAAGTGGATATATATATATGTGTGTGTGTGTGCGTGTGTGTGAGTGTGTGTGTGTGTGTATTTCTAAGAGCCTTACAGACGATCCTGGCCAGTGGAGTGACGTTGAGTCTCTTTACTGCGTCTGCAGTCATGAGTACCAGAGCAGCCGCACCGTCATTCAGCGTGCTGGCATTGGCTGCAGTTACTGTGCCTGGAATGACAACGACCAATCAGAATGAACCTGTGAATCTCCGCACAGAGAAAGCCCTGTCTTCAATACACACATCAACTGAGGTTTACGTCTCGGGGCCTTATGCCAATAGTACCTTTATTTGTGTTGTTCTCATCACTTAATATTCTCTTCAACGTGCAAAGCACCGATTCAGGGATGTTTTTCTCCATATTTACCGTTCTCTTTCTGGAACACAGCCCTCAGCTTGGCGACTTTGCTGAAGTCCACGCGCCTCCACTCCTCATCCTCTGACACAACAACGTCCGGCTTGCCTGTTGGTGAACAGGTGGTACGTGCTTCTAACCACAGGGATTCCAACCAGGGAAAAAAGATAGAACTATCCGTGTTTACCTCTCTGGGGGATGCTGACGGGTACAATCTCTCTGGCGAGCACCCCAGCTTCCCACGCTGCTTTGCTGCGGGTGTAGGAGCTGATGGCATAGGCGTCCTGCTCCTCCCGGGTGATCTGGCTGTTCTTGGCTGTGTTTTCGGCACAGTTTCCCTACAGCAAACGAACAGAATGGTACTGTTTCTTCATAGACCGGTGGACCTATTTCTCCACTACACCGCCACACAAAGACAGAGCAGTACCATGTGGAACTTGTTGTAGACATCGGTGAGGCCGTCCTTCACAATGATGTCCTCCACCTTCAAGCCTCCGTAGGATGGGGTGTCTCTCCCCATCACGTAAGGGACGTTTGACATGCTTTCCATACCGCCGGCCACCATCACATCCTGACACCCAGGATACAGCACAGATCCAGTTAGTCAAATAATTTCATCATCTTCTATCAGACACAATTTGACATTAGATAAATGTAGGGGTAACAGAAAGGGAAAGGGTTAAACAAACAAGTGCAATTGGCCAGTTTCGATTCTGTTCACCACAACCATAATCTGATATGTTAGTTAGGAAAAGTGATTGTGAGTAAAAAAAATAAAAACTTCAGGTTTCTGATCTCTGTATTAGATTTGTATTTGTACGTTACCTGGTGTCCACACATGAGACTTTGAGCAGCCAGCATGACAGACTTCATCCCTGAGGCACAGACTTTGTTGATGGTTGTTGCTGGAGTGGAGAGGCTTAACCCTGGAAGGCCAAATTGTGCATAGGACCGGTTACAGTATCAGTGACACAGAGCAAGTGTAAGCGGTTATCTGTGTGCGAGTGTGTGGAAGGTTTCTCTGATTTGACCTGCTCCCAGTAAGGCTTGTCTGGTGGGGGCTTGTCCCTCCCCTGCCTGCAATACATTGCCCATGTACACTTCCTTCACCTCCTCTGCTGGTATACCTAAACACAGACAGCATCCCATCAGGTCCCTGCACACACCTAGCTTCATCAAGCATGAAGATGAACCATCCTACTTAGGTTAGATTTGCAGCATTTGTAGTTATGCCATTGTAAAAGGGCATAACTACAACTGTCAGTGAATCATTTACAGAATTTCAACAATCAGATTCATTTCAAATAATTCTGCTTTCTTTGTTTCAGTTCCGTTCCTACCTGCTTTTTCGACAGCTCCTTTGATGGCAATGGAGCCCAGCTTGGTGGCAGCTACTGCTGACAGGCTTCCTCTGAAGGACCCCATTGGGGTGCGGACCGCACTAACGATGAACACTTCCTGTGATGGAGCATCAAGGTTTGTATACTATTCATTTGCTTTTTGTCAAGGTAACCACCAGTTCAACAAAACTATACAAAACAATGGGACTTCATTATCTCTATTGCTGTTGTAGACTTACATTTAGTGAAGGGCGAGATGAGTAGGTCCTTGAAAGGTACTTTTGAGTCTGTAAGGGCAGAGGGTATTAGACCGTGTTTGATAACATAACGGCACGCTCAAGCAGTGTTGGAAATATGCAAAATCAAGGTAGCTATGTGCATTAAATGAGGGCATTTTGTGCATTAACATTTGTTTAGAGTTTTGACTTAACATTAAACTAAACTCATATGCTGTTGATGTTCTTACATTTGACTAAAGATAGCTGTAATGTAGCAGGGTTGACTCTACTTACACAACATGAATAGACACATTGCTTTTAATTAAGATCATTTCAAAACCTGCGATGGCATGATATTATTTTTCCTGGCAGTTTACGATACCCTTAATATGATTAGAAAAATATCGATTTTGATCAACAAAAAATCTAAAATGTCTCTTTAAGTGGAATCTAGCTGGCTAGGTAGCTAGCTAAACCTTAGCTGTTTGTAATGCTATGTTAAAGTAAAAAATATTTCAAACTGGCTGTAAACCCTAGACGTAGGGTCAAGGCAATACAATTATGACAGCTAAGGTCTTCACAATGGGTTTTGTCAGTCAAAACAATAGACTAGATCTACGCAGCCTAGTATTTGTACTTATACATAGCATGTTGTTGGTATAGTATCGTTAAAGAGACCAGAGCTTTCTTCCCTGTAAACTGACCCCAATTAGATCACCCAATGCACTTACCAGGTGCTTGCAAAACTGAGTCCGCATGGTTAAAAGTCCACTTGATGACATAATATTATACTGAAAAACTGTTCCTAATGGTAGGAGCTGTTTCACCTTCAGCAGTGCAGTGGAGGGCCAAACCAACCAACCAATCAAAGTAAGAGGTGTCTCCTCTACGTAACTAGCTATGTATTGTGGTCCCTGTAGTTTAATCGTCACTCGCGACTTCCACAAATCACCCACAAATGTCATATTATTTCACAGAGTAAGTCCTATATACCACTCCTTTTTTCATGCATGAACGGAATTATTGTTTTTTATTTTATATCCAAAGCCATTCCTTTGACACTATATCTGGACAAAATGTCAGCCTTCTGGACACTGGCAGTTCATTTGTGAAGAAGGTTCTAATTGTTCCTTATTGCTTTAAAAGTACCAAGTCAATTATGTCAGTTTCCAAATACAAGTTCAAGACAAAATAAAAGTATTTATTACAGATCTGTAAGGTGCAGGTGTCTGATACGCTCAAGCTCAGCATTTCAGAGGACTGGACATAGAACACAGGAATGAAGGGCAGTTAAATAGTAGCTCAATATGGGAGGTTTTACTCTCACTAGAAACATCAGGGGGGTGACAATCAACATTGTCTTTGCAAGCACAAAAAGAAGACGATGCATTCATGGTGCTAGATAGCTTTTTTTTTAGATAGGGCTCCTAGAAATGGAGCCCCCATCTAGTTGCAAGATTCATTAATGTAATGAGAAAGCAATCGTATTAATTAATTCATATTTGTTAAACTTGGCGTACACAGTGATAGTAGCCCATGGCTTGAGGGTGCTGATTTCCTAGTAGCAGTTCAGCCACCCGTAGTTAAGCAGAACACGGACCACTCTCTTCGATGGGTAATAGTATTCTGTTTGCTTGGCGCCGTCAGAGAAGTACAAGTAACCTGAGGGAACAGGTTTACACAGGTTAAGACAGCGGTACATTGTTTTGCCCTGTGCACCCGTAGAGTTTTGGCTGTTGCTGATTGAGGATGATTGATTCTAGAATATGGAGGCCAACGTTATCACTTACCATAGTTTTCAAAAGCAGCATCCACCTTGTAGCCAATGCCAGGAAAGTCACGGCGGATGTATCTAGGGTATCCACGGTCCATTTTGCCTTTCCTTTCATTGAAACTGTGGCAACAACATTGTATATTTATCCCACTGCAGAGTGGCACAACTCATTTGTTGGCAAAACTCAACTCAAAATCTCTTGATTTTCTGCAAAATGTCCTTCAATAATCACTAACCTCCAGTATCTGCCGCTCACAAACAGGAGTGTTTTTCCAGTGTACGCCACATGGACAGCAGCGTCTATCTTTTTCACCGATGAGGGAAACCCAAAGTTGGACAGAGATTTGGGATAGCCTGGGAGCATGGTGTTGCCTCTGATGCCCCAGTAATGATCTCCTAGGGAATGACGTGGTTGAAAGAACGTGAGAATCTCTGTGTATTTGTGTCTAACTACACACAAGCAGTGCCCGACATACTGTAGTGTTGTACCTTCAAAGAAGTAGGCAATGTTTCTTTTCTTGTATTCATATGCAGCATCGATGGAGTTGATTTGTGGCCAAATGGATTTTACAGGCTGTGACGTCACACCAGTTGAATAACCATTCTTTTTCCAGAAATACCTTTTCGAACAGAAATATTGTTTCAGTGTGGCAACATGTTCTGACATTCCTGGGATTCTTGAAAATCAATGACAATCTAGTTGTTTTACAGTGGGGAAATGATGTAATAACTTATTTGAAGATTTGAACAGTTAGAATTGTGTCAAGAGAATCAATCGTCTCTTTTGAGTGACTGTTTAGGACAATCGACAGTGCAGTCTGTATCTCACCCATTCTTGAAGAAGTAAAGCTCGTTTTGAATAGAAGTTACTGCGTCAAAGACAAGATTCCTGTCACATCTTACTGGAGGGTCTGGTCTGGGCTCAGGGTTTGGATTGGGTTCAGGTTTGGGTTGAGGTTTGGGATCTGGTTGAGATGGTGTTCGAACACCTAGTAAGGGAGGCAACACAAGATTGAGATTATCTACCATCGCTGTTCATACTGTGAACAGTCATGATACAAGTGTCATCAAATGAAATGCAAACATTATGATTGAGTAACAAAATAAGCCATGGCTGAATGGAAGTGCATTGTCAACAAAGTATTCTGACAGTACAAGATGCTTACATTTTACATGACATTTAGTCAGACGCTCTTATCCAGAGCGTAAGTACAGGGACATTCTCCCCGAGGCAAGTAGGGTGAAGTGCCTTGCCCAAGGACACAACATCATTTTGCACGGCCGGGAATCGAACCAACAACCTTCTGATTCATAGCCTGACTCCCTAACCGCTCAGCCACCTGACATTATGCTTACCATACAAAGCCTGTACTCCACGTGTGTCGTCAGCAGGTAGCTTGTAACCCTGAGTTCTCACATATTGATAGGTGGGGAACATCAGGGCTGAGCGGTCACGTGAGTGGTCAAGACCCAGAGCATGGCCAAACTCATGAGCAGCCACTAAGAACAGGTTGATTCCTGTGGACAGTGAGGAAAAACGAGGTGTAAACCATGTGTCGTACATGGATTGATGTGGAAAAGCATGGAAGTAGACTGCCAGCGCTGCTCAGATTCACCTACCTCTGTCGCTCAGAGACCAGGCCTCGTCCTCATCAAAGTGTGTGTCCCCCCCTTCACCTTCTCCTGGGGAACTGGCATGGGCAAGCACCCCACCCGGCCCATCAAATGGAGAAAAGTCGCCGTGGTCTGGATTTGAGTGTAAAATTGTAGTTTTTGTTTACTGATTTTGATAACTGGAACATAACAGTAGTTCTACAGAATCTCTGAACATATACAGAATAGACTGTATAGACAGTACAGTATATATAGGAGATGAGCAGAACTCACTCCTGGCTTTGAACAGGATCATGATGTCTGCTGTGCCACTGTACGTCTGTGTAAAGTCCAGGGGGATGACGTTGCTGTAAAGCTTGAAAGCATCAGCAATGATTGTATCCACCTGACTTCTGCTGAGGTCTGACGTGTACTCAGTTATCCTAAAGGAAGAAGACATCTACAGTTACTACATCCAACCACTCGTGTAGGTTGTAACTTGCATCTTCCATTACTTTTGATTTCAAATTCTTTTGTTTTTGCTACTTTGCGCAGATACAATAAATAATCAATATTCATGTCTGGCTATTCCATAAAGGTCTCTAATATCACAAGTGTCTTTATCTACCTGTAAGTAACAACACTCTTCTCCCAACGGGGTTTTCCCCAGAAGTGTCCGTATCTGGCCAGGTCTGTGACACCACAACGGGGCTTAGACATCACTTCTAGGGTATTGGTGTCGAGCTTGCCTGTCACCTCCAGACCAAAGAACTCTTGCATGCTCTCCAAACTCGTCTCAAAGGAACCCACCGTGATCTGTCTGGCTTGGGCGTCAGAGGGACCAGGAATGGAATAGAATTGGGATAGATAGACCTGGAAAATATGCAGCGAATTGTTAATGTAGAAAATAAATTGCACCTGAACATGGGGTTTACGCTGCTGTCTGAAGAGAAAGTCATACACTTTTAGAAATGTACACCACCAAATTGTAAACAACTGTGCTTGTCCATGCTAGCAGCATAAAAGACTAAATAGCAAGAAAAAAGGAGATAGTATAGAATGAATATATGTTTTACCTCTGCTCTTGACTGTTCATCTGGGCTTTGAGTAGTAGTGGGGGCAGCTTCACACAGAGTCAAAACCACCACAGATATTAACGTAGTAACCACTGCACGCTCCATAATAACAAACTTCTCCTGCTGCCGAAAAGAAGGTCTGGTTGCCTCTCACCCTCTCACAGCCTCCTTATATAACCCAACTCTTTGGAATTACACATACAAGAGGGTGGAGATGGATGTTGGTTAATTGCCTCAAATTACCTATATCTCCTGTGTAGGTTTTGAGGTTTTCCCCCGCACGGATTGGACAATAAGCTACATTCCAGGAACTGTCTGAACAGGCCCTACATACGGTACCAATGAATCAGCTACGTGACGTGTGGGATGGAGAGGGGAAGAAGTCAATGAAAGGAAGCTCTGTGATGTGTTGAGTTGGTGATATGGTGATTTTACAACTTGAGAACATAAGGTAAACACAAGCATGGAACAGGCAGGACTGGCATGACTTCTGGGCAGAGCTCATTATCAGCAACAACAAAAAAACAGTCTCAATATTGATCAACTCAATATACTCTGTCAGCAGCAGATGGAGTCATTGATCCTAATAAGATTTGAAACTTTGAACAATTGACAATATCGAACTTCAAAGGTGTGAATGGGGTTTATATAATAATGTTAACATTATTTGATACCCTTCCCAAATTCTGTGATCAAACATCTCACTCTCTGTCAAAGTTAAATTAAAAAATTGTCACTGTACTGTGGGTTCTCGGTAGTGTGTACCAGTTTATAATGATTTGGTCAGTGGAAAAAGTTACCCTGACTGCTGTAAAGAGTTAGCAAACTGTTGTTGTTTCTGATTCTATGAAATCATTACTCTGTATATGGCTTTAGCTTGTTATGCAAGGACCAGCAGTTTCTGAGTTGGAGTTTTAATCTGGAAAAACCAAGAGATAAATGTAACCCTTCAATAGTTATATTTTGAGGGTTGAGGGTGACATGCAGAGTAACCTGAAGACTATAGCTCAGTCAGGCCCACAACACGGATACATGACCATATATGGTCATATAGGATATTGTACATTCTGTACAGTTAACTGTATGATTGTGGGAGCTGTGAAAATTGACAGAATCTGAAATATTAGTTTGGTTGTACTTCATACTGTACCTCTCTATGTCACAACAGCCCACAGGCCAGTTTTGCATGATTTAAGTGTAGCTTGGCCATACTATTAAGTTTATAATATTGGTGGAATAGCTGAATGTAACCACTCAGCCATAAACTGGCTCCTAGTGAACTGACCTTATAGACCAAAACAGTTGTAAACCAAGTACATAGAGGTACTCCCTTGATTTGATTCCTATATATTTCATTAAATATGACTTGATTATGTGTAAATGTTATGTTTTAATGGTATTTACTTATTTACTCAAAGATAATGCAACATTATGAGGCCAAGAGACAAAATACAGAATTAACATTAGTTTATACTTTATTTGAATAGAAAAGGCTTCACATTCATATACAGTACAACATTCAATAACTCTTTCAGGGCAAAAGCACAAACTGGTTCACAAGTTATGATAGTTTAAATACATTAAATACATTTCATGTTTGCAAAGCACAAAAACATCAAAAGCAACATACATTGTTGATTTTATTACTGTCCACTGTTGGTCATCAGAGGTAACTGATCTAACAAGTAAGGAAGTAGCTGTTCCTGAGAACACGGTAGAGCCTTTTACTCCTGAGGCTGAACTCGTAAACGTAGGGCCCCTTGAAGAGGTAGGTATAACCTGGGAGAACACATCCACGGAAAGATTAGTCATGTTTTAACACATAGAATTTATAACGCATAAAATGCTTACATTTAATGACATCTGTTGCACCATTTCTGTGGCAACACTATTGAGGATCCAAACCACTGCCAGTCGATTTCCTTTGCTGTGTAGTGCAAGTTATGTATTCAGTAGTTGCTGTTTCACTCACCTTGGTTTTGGAAGGCTGCAGCCACTTTGCCACCGATGCCAGGGAAGCCATCTCCTATACGTTTGGGGAAGCCATCGTCCATTGTCTTCCTCGCTTCGTCATAACTACAGACACAAACTCATAGTGAGACCATGACTTTGTCCATACGTATGGTAGTAGGCATTGTTCTCTTTCGATAAACATTACGTTTCTACAGACTATCAAGTCATGGTTTATCAGGAAAGTCAGCACCCACCTATAGTAGTTTTCATCAATGAAGAAGAAGGTTTTGCGAGATTGCTCATCATAGAAGGCGGCGTCAACCTTTCTCACTGTCCTGGGTAAACCCAAACTGCTGAGGGATTTGGGATAGCCTCGGATAACATCATAGCCAGAGAGAGCCCAGACCTGGCTACCTGTAAAGCCGGAGAAATCCTGATTTACAACAGCTGCTAAATGTGACATCATCGCATACTGTATTCAGAAGAGCTCCAGAAAGGTTTGGGTCCCTTAGAGTCCTCGGGCCTACCTTTGAAGATGTAGACATTGTAATTCTCTCCACTCTCATAGGCAGCATCAACATTGTCAGGTAGCTCGGGCCAGTAGGTCTTGATGACGTTCTGCTGCGCCGTACTGCTCTGAGAGTTCACGCGCCAGAAGAACCTGGTAACAGAAGTGATATCAATCTCTGCATCACGGAGGAAGAAAAACCTCTCCCAGAGATGAACCAGAGGCGTTCAAGAGCTCCTTTGAGCCTGTTGGAGATCATGTGACATTTACCTGTCCTTGAAGAACATCTGCTCTCCGCGCAGAGTGGTGACGGCATCCAGGACCAGTGTGGGGTCACAGGCATCAGGGGTCGTGGGTGGTTTAGGATCAGGTTTGTCTGGGTTCACATCTGAGTTGGGGCCTGAACATTGGAGAGGTCAACATTAACCATCTGTTTGGTTCCACGCCGCACAACACAGAATGATCTGCTTGGGTCCAACAGGGAGATGCTTGGTTGTCATGGTTTCCAATGTCATGAGTTAATACTGACCATAGAGGGACTGGATGCCGTTGACATCATCACGGGGCAAAACGTAGGTGTTGGGGTCGTTGTATCCTTGGTAGATTGGGTACATCAGAGCGCCCACATCGTTGGAGTGGGACAAACCCATGGAGTGACCAAACTCATGGGCAGCCACCATGAACAGGTTGTACCCTGCAATGACAAAATACAGCATCACAGGTCGGCTCTAGCGGTCGAGAAATTCTACTCCTACTTTTACTTCTGTCAGCTGCCTAGCTTCAGGTGAGCTGCTCTACAGCAGGAGAGATAGCGTTGTGATGCGAGTGACGTACCTCTGCTTGAGCCGAAAGTGAAGGTCTCGTCCTCGTCAAAGTGGGCGTCTCCTCCGATGCCAGGGGAGGGGGCAAATGCGTGCGCCAGGGTGCCATCTGGGCCATCGAAGGGGTAGAAATCACCATGCTCTGTGGACAAGACAGACGTGTGAGTTCTCAGAAATGGGTCAGAACATTCACATGAAATATGATCAATCATGATACCATATTCCATCTAACAGACAAACGTGGTTTGTACAATTGATAGAATTGTATTCTAGATACACTAAAGAGCTCAGGACATCACATCTCTCAACCAAAAGGTTTACGAACTCACTGCTCAATCAAACTGGCTTACAGTGGTGCAGATCAAGTACTGGCATTTTATTGGTACAGTACAGTGGATGAATGGTGACATGTATGTTTAGTGGTATCCCTCTTCCAAGCCTACGGCCAAGGGATTGTTGTCAGAGGATGCATACCTGTAGCATGCACTGATGGAGGAATGTGAACTACATCTTCAATGTTTCCATCCTACCCTAACCCTGCCATTCAAACATCCCACAGCACTTGCAGTGTCAATCAAGTGTCAATCAAGTGTCAATCAAAACCAGCAGACCTTTAAGAACTGAACTGTGTGTGCCCATTGCATCACATTATCAACTTGTCTCTCCAGCACTCATACTAAGACAAATCATAAGCTTGACGGGCATGGGGGAAATTTGATCTACCAACACTGTTGAAACACAAGTTCAGAAACCTATCAGTAGAGGATGTGTGACACTTCTTGTCAGAGTATAGGAGAATAAGAATAAGAGGAGGAGGAGCATTGAACTACACAATCATCTGGTAAGGGGTGATGGTTGGTTACCTCTCCCTCCAAAGGAGACCATGATGTCAGCGTTGCCACTGTAGATCCGTGTGAACGTCAGAGGGGAGACTTTAGCCCACACCTGGAGAGCTTTCTCGATGGAGAAGTCTACTTCCGACGCAGACATGTCGGGCGTGTAGTTTACAATCCTATACATGCCAAACACACATACAGTGGGAACCATTTAGAAACGGCATAGATATGGGTTTGCATTGCACATCTCGGAATGTTTCAGACCAATACAAGTTTGACTGAAAAAATTCCTTTGTGATTCATAGAGTGAATGAACAAGAACTTCCTGAAAGTTATTGATTTCTGATCATGAGAAAAAATAACTGATCCCCGCCGAAGCTGCCAAGTTTTGACATCATGAAACATCACCCACGTCGGCTCTTCATTTTCTCACCTGTAGGTAAGTTGGTTGGTCTGCCATTTGGGGCTGTTTTGGAAGGTGGAGAAGGCAGCGACATCTGGTACACCACAGCGGGGTTTTTTCATCATGTGCATGGTCTCATGGTCCAGCGTACCAGTTACCTTAAGCCTGAAGAACCTCTGCATCTCACTGACTTTTTCGTATCGCTCGAACAGCCCATTTCTGGCCTTGGACCCCACCTGCTCCGTTAGGTTATAGAACCTCTTCAGGTAAGACTGGAGTGGACAAAGAGTAAGAATAGTACTACAGTTATGCATGTAATACAAAATGAAGGGATATGGTTGGAAAGACAAAGTTATACAAGCACCATACACATTTAAGATGAAATCGTGAAAAATGTTAAGACACAAACTTCTGGGAAAAGGTTTGTGAAAAACTTACATCTGCTAGAGTTTCATCTTCTTCGGTAGGTGACAGTAGTGGTACAGAGTACACTGCCACTGCCAGGCTGACTAGAATGCTTAGATGAAAAGTCTTCATGATGCCTCTTCCTTGAGGGTGTGTTTTCTGTCTGTGTAAAACCAGCAGCTTTATATACTCTATAACCCTGGGGTGTTGGGCAACTGCACTGAGTCACAGGCAGGAAAAAAACTACCCATCCATTGGTTGTTGGGATCTTTCCACAACAAAAGAGATTATTGACAAATCATTACCTCAACATTACATATATTATATTATGTTGGCACTATACTATCATATTTGTTAACAAATTACAAGACCTGTGATTATTACAGGTCTTGTTGTTGTTGTTGTTTATGATGTTGTTTGTACCTGTGTTTGAATCAGCTCATTCAAGTACATTTCACAACGCTGTACTTGCACTTGAATTATCCAGCAATATGATTAACATTTTATACACAGACGTTTATTAATACTTTTATTTCTGTTTGAAGGTCAATGAGATAAACATAAGAATGGTGCCAAGTAGGCAGAGAAAGAAATAATCATTTGGCATTGTCTAAATCTGCTACGGCTGTATCGGGGTACCTCACTCAAGCTTGTAGGAATGTTGTGCAATTAACAACTTGATGACTTCCTGGAAGGGAGTATCTCCTTTCCTTCCTCTTTGTATTTAGAACATTTGCACACCTTCAGACCTATGTGTTTTGATGAGGGTGTCACATCAGAGGAAGCCGATTTGACAGAACAAACACCATGAAATGTGTTTGTTTCCACATTTAGTGCCATGTTACTTCATATTCGATGCCTTGCATTTTGAAAGAAATGGTAGTGTTGTTTGTTGTATGCTTTTTTGACATTCACATCACTTTGACTTCAAAGACCATCACATTTGGCGTCTTTCAAAACACTGATGAACACCTCCTAGGGAGAGCTCAACTGCCCTTTTGTCTGTTTGGTTGCCATATGGTCAGGATTGTTTTTTTACTCTTGATGTGGTATGGTCTGGTCTCCAAAAGGTTGGGGTCGATCATCAACATCAGAACTCTTTCAGGTTTTGTGCCGCAGAAGTGTCACGGCACACGTTAATCATTTTTTACCATATTATTTCCAGTTCAACAACTATTTAGGTATGATTTTGTATTAACATTAAATTGTCTTTTGAACATCTGAATAGTGCTAGCCTGGACAAGAATGAAACTATATACACTGAATTCTGTTATAACGCCATTGTCAGTTTAATTCAGTTAAATTACAGAAAGATACAGGCAATGAAATATGCCGATTATTGTAAACATTGGAGTCAGTTATCATCTATCCCTGCAATCATGTTATAGCTGATAAATCAATCCAGACTTGCACCAACTTAAATCAGCGTTCAAGTGACTGCAGTTATATTAACAAAACATAGGAATTATCTTATTCATTTATTTTACATATCAAAGTAAATCATTTATGTGAAGCTTAAATCATGTTATTTATCTGACCAGTTTTGATTTATTTTCCCTCAGAGCACACTGGGTGCTAGGATTGTGAAAGTCCAAAGTATCGCAGATTGACTAACATTGTGGATCCTATTGAGAGACAGGTTCTGTTGACATTTGTTTTAGCTGTAATCACATTCCCTTATTTGGCATAATACAAATTTAACAGATTATAGACATGATTCAGATTAATGAAACCAAATACAAGTGTATGACACATGTTCTACGTTAGAGAGACCACAATTTCCCTAACCCTCTATTTGCACAATATTAATGCCAAATGATTGAGATCAACTGATGACTATTTTAGGGTCTGCTTCATGAAAACTGCTTGTGAGATCCGTCAGTCAGCATGGGAAGAGGGAAATTGTGGTTGGACAGCATCTGAACAGTATGACACACATCCTGTATTTCTCCAAGATTACCATCTTCAGCCACGCAATGCAGAGACTGGCAAAGAGAGGGGAGAGGAGAGAGGAGAGAGGAGAGAGGGGAGAGGAGAGAGGAGAGAGGAGAGAGGAGAGAGGAGAGAGGAGAGGAGAGAGGAGAGAGGAGAGAGGAGAGAGGAGAGGGGAGAGGAGAGAGGAGAGAGGAGAGAGGAGAGAGGAGAGAGGAGAGAGGAGAGCCTTGTAGGACTGGAGGCCAACATGATCAGCCCTGGCCCTGGTTCTGTATCTCATTGCTCAGTTCTACTTTGCAGTCCAGTAATTCATTTGCAGGTCTTGTGGAGATGACATATTTGAGCTTAGGGTCATATTTGTATTGCATATTCCCTTTGAAGAAGTAGACAAATCCTGTCAGGAAAGATTTGATGGGTGGAAATAGATAGATTCCATTAGAATAATGTGTATTCTGAGGTTGTATTCTCCACTCATATACTTGCATGATGGTATTTACCCTCATGTTCAACAGCTGCATCCAGGGGAGTGGGAACACCTGGCCAGTGCTGAGATATAGGTTGAGGAGAGCTGTCCTCCATCCTCCCCTGCTTCTCATTGTACCTGGAGAACATTCAGAACCTGTCACCATTCTAATTCTACACATGAATTCACCACTCCTGGGGAAACAATCCTAATATTAAAAATGATACAATATGTCTTCTACCAAAACCACACTGGGCATGACTACAACACAAGCATTGAGTGACTCATTAGGTGGTGCCAGTGGGTTGTGTCATCTGTCGTCACAGATGACAATCTACTTTATTGTGTCCATAAAACAAACCAACCATAGGGGTTGGGTTGGTACTGTAAGTGCACATCTTCACTTGTTCCTTAACAGAATTGATACCTTGCACTGATATGGAAGTGAGTAGTCTAGTGGTATCAGTTAACCATTCTTGGAGGAGTGTGGGGGGGAAGTACAGGGTCATACCTCCAGCACTCATGTCCGGTGAAAAACACAGTAAGGAGTGCTACACGGATGTGAAGAACTGCATCTATAGCCTGGATTCTGGGGGGGAAGCTGAAGTCTGAGATGTTTCTGGGGTAGTCTTCAAGGAGTTTTAACTGACGAATCGCCCAGTACTGAGAACCTGAAACAGACACAATGAGTGGATTTGGAAGGCTTTTTATTTGAAGTGAAACGAATCCAAATGAATCCAAAGTATGGACCCCAGTCCCCTTGTAGTAAAGTAAAGTACCTTTGAAAAACAGCATTTTGTTCATCTCTACGTTCTCATAGGCCGCATCCAGAAAAGGAGGCACCTCCATCCACAGCCCGTTTATCAGCGTGATCTTTGTCTCTTCAAACATAGGATGCACGCGCCACATAAACCTGACGAGACAGACACATTTTCTCACCGTCTATGTGCTCCTCTAAAATACACCAAGAGTGAGTGTCTGTTAGGTGTTGTACTAAATCACGCTACCTGTCCTTAAAAAACAGGATCTCCTGTTGCAATCCTGTCACGGCGTCAAATGACAAACCTGGGTCACATTTGTTGGGTGTCTTTGGCGGTGGCCTCTTCAAGAACATTTCTTCAAAGTTGGGATTGAGGCCGTACAGGTGTTGGACGTCTTTGACGTCTCTGTAGGAGAGCTGGAGCTCAGCTTGAGGGATGAAATTGTAGGCTGGATACATGATCGCCCCCGGGTCTGCTGAGTGAGCGAGACCCAGAGCATGTCCAAACTCATGCACCGCCACTGCAAACAGGTTGAAACCTGTTAAGGGGACAAGAGTCTGCACGTTAGGTGAGTGCTTCGCACAGTGTACGCACAGTGTTAAAGGGTGTTGGGCGCTGTGTTGCACGACCGGTGGCATTGAAGGTCCAGTCTTCCTCTGCATCAAAGTGCACGTCCCCACCGATGCCTGCTCCGGGTAGGAAGGCGTGGGCCAGAACACCGCCCTCTCCATCAAACGGCGCTCCGTCTTCGTGGTCTGAAACAGACGACTCGAAAGTGTCCAACGCGATCGTGTACAAAAGCCCTGCACAGGGTCTGCAGTGCGGTTCAACAACAGGACTTCGGCCTCAGTTTCCTCAGCGCATACCTCCTCTGTGGAAGGAGATGACGATGTCGGCCTCCCTCCTGCTGCGTCTCTGGAAGCGGATGGGCGTGACCTCGGCCCACAGCTTCCACGCCGCTCTGAAGGCTCTCCTGACCAGTGAGGGTCGGGCAGCAGAGCGGTAGGTGGAGATCCTGTAGGGTGTTGGTATTACCACAGTGTCATTTTTGCCTGTGTGACCTGACAGTGCACTTTTTCACTGCTCCTGCCTTTTGAACTTTTAGATAAGGCACATCGACCAGCTTCTTTGTTTCATCTGCGTTTGCCGTGTTTCACAGCTGCATGCAGATTCAGACGGAACTGAACACTCCTCAGAAGACTGAGAAAAGAGCTGGCTGCCACAGTAAAACCTTAGGATTCAGGCGGGGTTCGTTCTCTTACCGATAGGTCAGGGTTCTGTTCCTCCAGCGCACCGTCTCCCCAAACGGCTCCACGTCCGACAGACCACAGCGGGGCCTCCTCATCGCCGCCAGGGTCTCCCCCGTGAGCTCCCCGCTCTGACGCAGACCGAAGAAGTGCTGCATCTCACGTACCTTGTCGCGGAGCTCCGCTGAGAGGAGCGGCCCCACCTCTGCAGCCCTCCTGTGCCTCTCTGGCTCGGGCCTGTAGCCGTAGAAGTTCCTCAGGTAAGCCTGGGAACACATCGTTCAGCTCGCTGAATAAATGATGACAGCCTTCAAGGTCAAGTACTGTTAGAGGAGTTCTGTGTTTCACTCAAGCAATTTATGGTGCTTGATAGTTCCCATGCCAGTAAGTTAATTAAAAGTCAGATCACAGAATGTTATCAGAAGTAATACATCATAAGTGATTCCCTGAGGCAGCAGACATTCCATTGTTTCTTGTAGTCCTTTTCTGTATTAACTAACACGAAACAGATCAGTTCAACCTGAAACTAATGAACCAATGATTCCATTCAGTAAACATTCCATGCTTTTTCAACCACAAACCCTTTGAAATGGATGTACAGGTAATAACAGACATTAAGTAAGTAACCAACTGTTGAGCTACAATTTATAAACATAGCTTACAACATAGCTTACAACTTAAACAAAGATACTGGAGAGCACACATTGCTTGAGCACCTCCATCAAGCGAAAGACATTTCTCACATGTAATTCTCTGCAAGTTCTTAGAATACTGCTGTCATTACATTATTATATAACAATCAGACTAAGCCAAATATGTACTGTACGGGGTACATAGGGAACATATGTTGTTTACCATATTAAAGCACTTAGTATAAAGTGCTATTTAGATATATACATATATGTAATATTGTTTCACACTGATTGTAGGCTGTAGCAACTGTTTACCAGAGTCTGGTGAGCAGCTGAACTGTTATTTCTGTAAAATCAGGAAACTGGTCAAGCAAAGTATAAGGGAGTATGTTAGTCTGCGCTGCTCAAACCCTTGACGGCACACCAATAAATCAGTCTAAAAGCAGGGAAAACTAGACCTTTCTAGCAAGGTGCTTCATTGCAGGTCGAGGTCAAGTTGACAACCATCATCTTTTCTTACCAGGGATATTATTCCATGCATCCACTCATAAATACCTCCACAAACTCCAGCTTGGCACCAGAAGGTCCATTTACGGGTCGTTGTCCGGCAGGGTGTCGGAGAGGATGGGTCGTGAGCAAGCCAGGCTGCATCAGGGCCAGAAGACCCAGCCAGAGTGACCTAATGCTGGGCATGCTTGTCCCACAGGGGTCCACAGGGGTCCAGCGTCGAACTTGAGATCCAGCGGTGTGCGTTATATTGTACGGCTTTTTGTGTGTGAAGCAGGCGACCACCTGGATCACAGTGTTAATTATGTACAAGTGATCCTGTCCCAACAGGATCAGAGTAGTGGCTCCAAACACAGCCACATCGTTTTCAGGCATCTTCCAAAGAACGACAAATATGTAACAGGGACCACAAATGCTTGGTGAACCCACAAACATATCAACATGGTAGTTCTCCTTGTTTTATTTGCATACAGAGAGAGATGCTTGTTTTCAGATTACGTATGTGTGATGGTGGAAAATTGTAGGGTTAAATCCTAACCCTAACCCTAAAAAAAAAAAAAATGACTAAATGTAAATCCTTGGATTGGAACTGAGATTGGGCTGCAGCCTGCGGATACAGAAAAATACAGTGTTTAGTCGATTATCAAGATCTCGCTGGCTGGAACTTTGATCTTTGACTTTTTTTATTTATTGAGCAATATATGCGTCAGAAGAAAATGCTGAAGTTTGTTTGGTTAATAAAGGGTTGTTGTGATGGTAGAAAAATGCAGTGCTGTTTAAAGATGCTGATGAAGGTGGTACAGGTTCATGAGACTGTATTTCTTTAGGATCGAGAGATGAAACCTTAATGTTCTAGGTTTAAATGCCTGACAACCGATTGCTTAAAAGCCACCTTTCTGTGCGAGGGACATTAGGTGAACCAAAAATGTATTAAAATCACGGTGGTTTGCAACCGTAATTCAGTATTATTCCATTTTTTTCAAATTGTAATATGCTATACATAAGTCTAGTTGCTCATAGATTAGTAATTATTAGTTTGCCACCCAAATTTCGTGGGTGGCAGACAACAAGTATCCATGAGAGCTTCTACTCCTTTTGGTTTTTATAGCCGGGACATTCCCAACATGACTCATGACTCCTTTTCAGTAAGCTTTCGTTGAGACACTGATCACCAGCTGACAGCTCAGCAGTGGGGAACAATGACAGGGCTTGTGCTACCTCACATAATCAAAAAATATGTCACTCCTGTCTGGAGAGTCTGGATAGAGGAGGTGGAAATACCCACTAGTCTTTACCAATCGCCACCCCCAATGAGTTCCTGGCACTCTATTACGTCTTCTATTACGTGTTCTATTTACTACCACACCTGATCCCAAATTCCCTCCAGGAAGTGAGTGCAGCCAGCGTTCACATGGAGTTTCTGCTTCTGTACAGTAAACTGAGACGCATAGGTTTTCTCCTCCACTTACGCTGTCCATTTATATTCATTATCATTTGTTCACTCTTCCTTTTGTTTCACTGTTTCTTCATTCATACCTTTTCAACCCTTGACATTTGGGAAGAAACAGTGCTCTACCAGGTCCAGTATTAACTAGCCAGGCCTGAGTGGTCATTTAGTTTTTTATGACTAACTAGATTTGTGTAAGAACGTAGGCCCACTTTGCTGCACCCTCCCCCTCATCTACATCTGTATGATTTGTCACAACAAGAGGAACAGCTCAATGGGGGCTCCCCCACCTTTCCTTTTATATCTGTTTATCAGCTACTTTTGCACCATGCTAATGCATGTGTCACACAGCCAAAGCTGGCTGAAAAGGGTTCTGTGATTTAGTGGTGTGAATGTCCAGATAATGTCCATGAATACCTTTCTTGTTTGTTGATAAGCGCGTTCATATGAAGGCGTCGAGGGAATACTGTAAACTGGTAGAACAATACGAGTCAAGCACAGGAGGGGGTGTGATGTGTTTAGCAGGTATGCAGCCCAGGAGGGGATGTGGTGTGTGTTTAGCAGGTATGCAGTGTATGCTGTATACCGTGACTGCTTCTGATTTGACTGAAGCCAAATCCCGTCATTCTTCCGCGGAGTCGAGTTCGGGCCTGTCCAAGTCAGCACTGTCAACAACTCCATCCCCAGTCCTGTACTGTATGTGTGCAGTACAGCTTGTACACGATTCAGTGTGGAACGTCACAATCTCTTCCCAGACAGATGTGTGGGAGCGTGCGCTACAGCGAAGCTCCAGTGACACCACAGAGTGCCGTGAAATCCAATCTTGCATTAAGAATTGGGGTTGCGCTCCTACGTCTGAAATCAAAACAATGCTGTGTCAACATCCTCTGTATGATGTTGTTGCACACAGAATTACAGCATCTACTTCTGGGTAGTGAGTCAATGTGTGTGTATGTGTGGACAATGCACAACTACATGGCCTATTTCTCAAGGCTCTTACGCTTGTCCCGTTGCGCTTTTGATTTAGGCGTTCACTTGATCAAAGTTGCCCACTTCTTATGTCCATGTATACCCTTCCCAACCACCATTATACCATCCCTGGAGATGTTACCAGGAATCTGCAGCCTCGTCCTGAAGATATCCTGCACGCCAGACTCTGTCGATCTCAAGAAGATTCCTTCCAAATGTACTTAAATTATCGTCTGTGTGCACAATTCACGTCTACAGGTAATGGAAGAAAAAAAGAACATCCAACAACTAGTGGTAATCAAAATTGAAAAAGACAAGACGGTTGATTTACAATGGGTTTAATTTATCATGAACTTCAAGGCAACTCGGAGTACACTACAAAGGAAAAAATAAGGCACCCTTATTGACCACTGTTCCCCCACATTAACTTTGCAGACATTTCCGAAAAACAGTACAGTAGTTCAATACATTGTAATTTCCACATTAATGCCATGTTGTGCTTGACGTGTCAGCATTCAAGGCCTGTAGCTGATCCATAAACATCAGTAGAGGTTCCTGTTCAGTAGCCCAGTGACTCTGCATTCATGACACACATGCTACTTTACTGTCCCAGTCTATTGTTCGAGTCTAAAATCTACACCAACGTGATAACATGTTTACATTGAAGTATCGAACACTAATAACCTGAATGTTAATGCCAATCTGCTCCCTCTAGTGGCAACCAATGAGATAGCATCGCAAATCATTGCAGTGATATGCAGGAATGGTAAACATACAAATATATCTATTTATAAATGATGCAAAATAAGTGTGATATTATGGGACAATATTATGTTTGTTACCCTGATGTATATTGATTAATATACATCAGTAGATTTGTTTACTTTTACATGACATGCACGTTTTCAAATGACTTCAACAGGCCTCCTTGATAACATTGTGACAATAATCCAATAACATTTTATAGAATGCATTTCAACTGGCACATCCAAAACTACAACTCCCATCCTCCAGTTCTTCCCATGGAGAGTAATGTTTAAAAGAACAGTGGTGGTAGTAAGAGAAAACACTTCTCTTTGGCAGCTTATGCAGATATACTGTAGTTTAATAATATTCCAGGTAGGCCTTCTTCACGTCAGAAAAAATGTCGAACTAAAGTGTGCTTTGGTAAAGCACTTGAATGACCCTGTTGCCTTGTGCTAAACACAAACACTATGGTTGAACCTGTCAAAGATCCCAGCCACATAACAGTGTTACAATCCTTGGATGAAGTTGTGTCATCTCCCTTCAATGAGTTAATACTCAGGGTAAAACATTTAAAAAAACATGACACTAACATGTAATACATCGCAGAGCAACATTTACAAGTCTAATGCAGATTCAGTCTGGTTTATACATTAAAGAAATGCAATTCAAGTCAATGAGTAAATCTGTGCTAAAAAAGACCCAGCAGTGGAGATCTTAACTACTCTACTCACATAACCCCCATATCCTGCTAGCTCGGTTTCAGTCCCATTTGTAACCAACAGACATTGACTACCCTCCAACCTATTGGAGAGGGATATATGAATTTAGGTAGTAAATAGTTAACTAAGCTATTTAAAACCTTAAGACCCTATGGCATTGTATTGTTCCTGAATATCCATGTTTTACATTAAATGTTAATACAGATGTGCATGTGTTTCATATTTCTGTCAAATCCCACATTTCTTTTTTGTTTTCCTGGCCATAATCAAGAAAGCATTAATATTGTAACATGTTCACCAGCGCCCCCCCCCCCCCCCCCCCCTGTAGTTTTGACAGGGTACTGCACGTTACAGTTGCAATAAAAAAAATATGTGCGCGACAACAACACCATGAAAAATCAAAATGATCTTTGATCTACTACTTTGATTGGAGAGAATGACAAAAATGGTTTCCGCTTCATCTCAGCTCTCGTTGGCTATACTGCACTTGGCGGATCCTTCCAGTGAGGCACTGAAGGGTCCCCAGCATCATGGCTGCCCGATCGGTCTCAGGGTGTGGGACCTCGAAGCAGCAGAGGGAGGGGGCGATGGTTAAGTCCCTGTGTGTGGGTGACGCCTGACTGTCACCATCCTCTGTCCCCCTGTCCCTTCAGCTTGTCTTCTGGAGATCCACGTGCAGTGTCGGCCACACCCCACATAGAAACTGAGCACATGTTCCACAAGTATGAGGGGGTGGGTTTCATACTGCAGCATCATGCACACATTTAACCGTGAAAAATACAGCATTAGAATCCGATTGGGAAAAGCACTTACCTTTACTTTTGGTCTGTGCTTGAGGTAGGTTGACCGGATCTGCAGGCTGTGTGGGGATAAGATCATGTGACATTTTCAGTGGTGCAGTGCGTTAACGCCGTCAAGCAAGTCAATCGAAAGAATGAAAAGCAAACCAGTGCCAGTGCCATGACACGTAAACATTACAATTCTGGTTTGTAGCTGGTGCTGGGGGAGAATTTCTGTTTTCTCACCTGAGCAGGATGTGTAGGTAGGACCCCAGGCCTGTGAGGATATGCCACCAGGCGTGGAACTGTGTGACTGTCCCAACACCAGTGGGCAGACTATGTCTAGTGGCTCTGGAAGACAAGGAAAATGGTAATCAAAAAATAATTGATGGCAGAACCAACCGGAAAAAGATATTCCAATGTACTATGGAATCAATACACTGTCAACGGTTTTGGGATGGACTCGATTTAGGTAAACGATACTTGACATTATTTCAGAAATGAAATAATTATTCATCAAAATGGAATGAACAAGCTGATGACATAATCCCAGCTAAACACTGATGTTTGAATAATGTCTGTGAGAACGGGGGAATAGTGCATCTACCTCAGTGAGTCACATAAGAGGTTGTCTATGTTCCACAACAAAAACCCCAGAAGGAAGACACTTAGTGAGGTGTAGCAGAGAGGCTTGAGCCACGGGTACACCCTGCAAATAGAACACATCATATTCCATGATTTCACCAGGCTACATCCATAGCACAGGTGAGGATATAAAAAGCAGTTGAACAGGCCATTGCAATGACAGTCCGGACATTTTAAAATAGTTTTTATTTTAGCTTTGAACCATGAAAGCGTCGAAGTGATTTATTTTTCAAACTTTGTTGATCTTCTTTGATTGACGCTATCAATGTACATGATGGCATTGTCAATCAGATGTCATCTCCTGAACGTAACCAACCATCTTGTTTAGGGACACTTACCATGTCACTATGAAGATAGAACGTATCACTAGGCAGGCTACAAGTGCACCATACATAACCTGTGCGTACAACAAACAAAAAACGGTTGAAAATCAGTCAGATGTGGATATTCCAAGCAACAAACTCAACCAAAAACTGTCACAGC
This sequence comes from Osmerus mordax, assembly GCF_038355195.1. Taxonomy (NCBI): domain Eukaryota; kingdom Metazoa; phylum Chordata; class Actinopteri; order Osmeriformes; family Osmeridae; genus Osmerus; species Osmerus mordax. The sequence goes on from NC_090068.1 coordinate 8,396,113, forward strand.
ACAGGTCAAATGAGACATGAAGAAATAAACCTCTTCACAAGAGTGTAACGACAAGATCAAACCACTAGATGGGGCAAGCATACAGCCACCACTGAGTGCATCTATTGTGATGTTCAAACCATTAAAAAAATATCCATATAAGCCACTTGGTGTATTATAGCCATGTATCCAAGTATATTATGTGATTACAGAAACTCTGTGCATTCCCACAGCTTCTACTGGGCAGAAGCCAGTTGGACCCGTCTCCTTCCAGTACTCAGTCGACGGCAGACCAACAGAAGTGACAGAGGAGCAAGCGGACGAGTTTGTAACGGTGGTGTTTGTAGTTAAACGCGCGCCAACATAAACAGTGCCATTAGTAAGCAGAGAGGGCTGTGGAGAGTAAACAAAGGCAGCATTGTCACTTTGCGGAGTGTTGTTAGGGAGCGCGACAAAACCCATCTCAACACTCTCTGCCCCTTCACAGTAACACTAGTCTGGAGCCCAAACTCTAGACACAACTCGGCACCAGAGGGTCTTGAATGGGACCTGGACCGGGTGTTTTAATGGACTGGTCACACAATCCCTTTTCTGGGCCTATTGATACTGTTTCTCAAGCAAACAGCAGCAAAGGTCACTCACAGCTAGGAGAAAGCCGCAACCGCAGCACGGTTATCAGACACGGTATTAAACCATATAAAAGCTAATGGCGATCAGAAACAGGACCTCATATCCGCACGGGACATCATTTCCAGAGGGAAAATATTGACTGATGAAACACCAAACCCTGATAGCAAACAAAGAGTATGCACACTGAATAGATAACACAACGGTTAATGCAGTCCCTTACCTGGTGAAAGACTGGCTCCTTCCATTGTAAATAGACCTAAAACAATGGAACAATGTGTCAAGAGTGTGTGAACAGCAGGAGCAATCCTTCCTGCATTTATAAAACAACAGTATTTACAGGGCCGTATGTCAGTCAGTGTTTATTCAGCAACGTTTCAGATTTGGAAATGTTTGTTGTAAATATTATTTCCTTTCAGGGAACTAGGATCGAAAAATGACAGTGCTGGAACGCCACAATAATTAGGATAATATGAGACTTACCACACTGACTAAGACACTGAAGATCAACAACAAAGTGATGAGTAATAGACTGATGGTACGTTCCTGCTTGAAGCACTCATATCTGCAAGAGAAACATGAATGACTTGGCTTGACTGGACAACAGATTCCCATTACGCATATATATCCAATTGAAAGGATGGAACATGAAACTTGTAATATGAATCAGTTATAGAGTCATCGGCCGAACCGCTCAGGAACACAGATGCATCAAACACATGAAACCCTATCCTTATCTTGCATGGATCAATAGGATGAGTCATTGTTCTGTTTGGCCTGACACTGATTTCACTTGCAATGGGAAATGGGCTTGGCTGTTTTTGGAGAGAGATGCTTGATTCCAACTCGAGTGCAATAACAAAAATCAAGGAGGAATGGTGAGCACTTACAGACAGTAGACAAAGACACAGGTGCTGTAGATCATTGGCAACTCATCTAGTAACTGTCAAAGCACAAAGAGCACGGTGCCATGGAAAAGTCAGTACAGTGCAATAGAATAAGGACCCAAAGATCACATAAGGGATTTGTTTATATTTGTCCTTTACACTGCAAACGTGTGTAAGTCTAAATGTACATTCTGCATACCATTAGTGTGACACACAGTTTTTGTCTCCAAAAGACACACTCCATGCAACTTTGAGAACACAGTCATCCAATATTGGGTACATGCTGACCAGCCCTGATCTGTTTTTTGAGACCATAAATCCCCCCACCTGCATCTCATATTGCAGGGTCATGTGGAAGCACCAGGAACCAACACCCACAGCTGGAACACAGAGGGATGTCACCAAAACAGGAAGTAGAGGCATTAAAGATGTGTATCTCCCTGTTTACAACTAGGCTATACATTCAGAATCAGAACCAGAAAAACTACTTACAAGAAACCTCATGTGTGGGTGTTGACATTTCCTCAGTAGGAGGCACGTTTACCTGTCAGTCCTAGAAAGGAGCAGACGTAGCGAAACTCTAATCCATCTCTGAAGGTTTGGATGGCGCCGCAGATGGGAGGGAGGATCATAATCAGGTTGCTGACCGTGTTCCCTGCACGACAAGCCAGAACACCAGAACATGCCTCAGAAGAGGAAGCGCACGACACACTGAGTCGTTAAACATTATTATAATGACTCATTCGATATGCTTCCAGGGTGTCTTTTTCTGAATAGGTGGGTAACAAGAGAGTGTGACAAGTATTTCAAACGGACAATTGGGTTTATATTTCTTAAAGGCTCAGGTTACAAGATGATTTGGGACAGTGCTGGTGGCACTTCCGTTCATCCAACTGAGGCTAAAGGAAAACTCAATTCTGCATTGGAAGTTTCAGTGGCATGAGAACTAACCACAACATGCTGTCCTTTTTACTGATGGTATCTTTGGATATCATTGGATGACGCCAAAAAGATAAGATATCTGTGTGAACCCAAAGTGCAGTTTACCTTTGTTACAAATGAGCTCGGCGCAACACGTGTGGATCACATATCAAAGATTGAAATGTTACTGCTATCCAGTTCCCGTTTCCTTAGCTTCAACTGCTAACATGTAGATCAGAGGAGTCTGTTTTCCAAATTTGTGTCAACAACATAGCAAGCAAACAGCCACTATTGTTATTATCTGTTAAGGTTTTGTAAACTGAGATCAGACGCATACAAAGGCAAGTGAATGCCATACAAACAATGAGTGTAAAAAATCATGGTGGCCTCTTTTCTTTTTGTTCGTCTTCTACATCAGTTTTTACTGAACAGCACATTCCTGACTTTTGTTGTCTAACCTGTGTTGCCATTTAAAAGAAAATTAATTCACCAAACTCACATCGTTCTGCACCCCAGACTAATGAGAGGGTGGGGTGGATTTTGGTATAGATGTGAACTATGTTTAGGTTTTAAATACATAACCATACATTTTTAATCAGTGAAGACAGAAAGAAGACACCAGCTCATGCATTAGTATTGGGGCTGGATTTGGGTCAAGTGCAATTCAGTCTGATGTCTAAAGAAACAGAATATTCGTAAAATAATGTGTAGAATTATTTAGCAATGTTTTTGCTACTTATCATACAATACGTGCCCTATTGTTTACTGATCTGTATGATATATCATATAGGATTGCGAGGACTTCTGATCCTTAATAACTTCATGTCAAAAACTTGTGTCCGATATGAAGCATTTAGGGTTTAGATTAGTATGTTTATCTCTTTAAATTATCTCTCTACTAGAGAATGTAACACCCCCAAAAATATTCTGCTCAAATCAGTCAAAGGCTTTCCGAGCTAAGAGCTAAGTAAATTGTCACAATGGAAAGTATCGTTATAGGCTAATCTAAATCTAGGAGTCCACCGACGACAAAGAGATGGTCTTTCACAACAACAGGCCAAATTGTGCATTATTCAGTCGAAAAGTCTGCGCGTAGGCTATGCTAACAGCAACCAGATATGCATTAAAATGATGCCCTAGGATATGAAATTATACCGGACAGACAACGCTTGTCGAGATGGCAGAAAGCATAGCCAGAAGTATGTGGGTAGTCTACTTATCCTGAATCCTATTGCTCTTATTCGCTGTCTCTAAATCATACTGATTTATTCTGAATTGAAGATGCAAAAACGCTTCTCTGGGTCGCAAGTCCAATGCTACGCGGGACTGTCAACATCTCCTGGTGTGAACGCTGCACTGACACGGCCCTCAGCACACATCCATAATCGTGTAAAACGCATTCAGGTATTATCACCAAAACGCCGTTAATCAACGAGCATACTTACAGAATTCTGCAATGTAAAACGACACGACATAATTCTCCTCACACCAATCCAGAGTTGAGGTCGGTCGTCCCCAGTATCCTAGCCTGTCCACCGAGGGAGCCATGATGGAAAATGAACGGACTGGTAGAGTGTGAGGGAGGCGACTTGATCATAGCGGATTAACGGCCCTATCCAGTCTCAAGGCAACTTTAGCCCAGCGCAGGTGAGATTGGGCAGGAAAGGCATGAGTCAGACAGGTCATTGCAATGACAATCCAGACAGACTTACTTTAGCTCGACGAGTAAAGGGTCGAAGTGAATAAATGTAACCTACTAAAAAATGATGCAGAAATAATGCTTAAAGACTTAAAACTTTTTGCCTGCTAATCTTATCTGAGTGACACTACCACTAAGTTATACAATTATGTAATTGTCAGCCTTTGCTATTTGTTGCCATTTCAACTGCAGGGTTGGATGCAGCCTATATATCTGTATTTGATTTTAGAATCACAAAAATCCATAGCATAGCCTACATGTCAGTAGGCTACATTCATGAGTGGTCCTGTATGTGTACACAAGGTCACTGTGGTATCACTTTGCAATCTTAGGCCATATGCCATTGAGAGTCTAACTAACATTGGTCAATATATGGTCAACAAACATGTTTGCTTGCCAAAGGCAACAGTCTGACACAACCTTTTATTTCAGATAAGTTAGAACTGAATTGAGCATGACAGCTGTTTGCAGTCACCACACATGTCCTACTGGGTGTAACATTAATTTAAAGAGCAAAACATTAATTGTGAATATTAACATGGTAATGCTTGTTGTATAAAGGACGATTACAAAAACTTGCTGGATATACCTTATTCATTTATTAAATTTATAAACATGACAGATTAAACATAGCATGCAAAATGCAATTAATAAGAAAATGCTGAAATATTATTAGGCTATTACAAAATACTGTATACCATTTCTGCCTGCAGAAAATCACACACTTATATTAACTGTACTCTACTACAATATTTAACTCTCAAAGAACATTGTTACTTACATTTATTTATCTTTTAATCTTTGGCCCAACATTGAGTTTTCAGAAATGTATTCATTTTCAGTTAAATAAGAATTCTCTACTTTGATCACATTGGGTAAGTCATATGTAAAGTGCATATCTAGTCAATGGTATATACCCAGCCTCATTGTCTACCTCCATAGACTTACTTACACAACATAGATTTTATCAAAATCTACCAGACAGTCCTGCTTAAACTTCTGATAAATGTGTCAACAAAACATCAGAGGAATGCTTAGCATTTCATCAACGGCATTTTTGACATACAGTAGTTCTGAAGGTTACATTCTCCTGATGCATTTTTAATGCCATTTAGCTGTTTTAGCAATCAGTAAGATGTTGGTTTTCTGAGTGAAAAAGCAGAGGGCACCCAAGGTTATATTAGGTTGTTTCTTCCTCCATCTGCTGATTTGATTTAAACCAATAAACTTTTATCTGAGATGTGTATCATGAGCGCATTGCTTAAAAAGAGACTCCAAGCATCTCCATAAGGCCACAGTTGCTCACTATAGGCTACATATGTCAGGACATGACAGAATACCCCATAGAGCTGGGACATTTGACCTTTTATGTTATGGTCTTATCTGATCTGCCTTTCAGGGGTTATTCCATTGCCATTTCGACTTGGTAGAAACAAAACCTCACAAAACAATACCTATAACATCACATGTCAGCTCTTCCCCTCTGTTAGATTGTCCTATATGCCTGTGAAACTGAGCTTGTCTCTGGGTTTTCCAACAGTTCACCTTTTCTCTAAGAACAATGCTCCTGATGCCAGGCAGCAGGTGGAGGATGTTGCTGGGCAGGGAAACCACCCCAGAGTTGGACAGGTTCAGCTCCTGCAAAGCCACCAGACCGCCAAACACCTCCTCGCTCAGTGGGCCCAGATGGCTGTTGTGCGACAGGTCCAGAACCTGCAGGCCACAGAGGTCTTTGAAGCTGTGTGGTTGGATGGTCTTCAGCTCAAACAGCCCACTGAGAGACAGGTGGGTTAGATCCCTCAGGCCTGTGAAGCTGTCGCTCTCAAGGCTGGGGATGGGGTTCGTGTCAAGGCTCAGCGACCTGAGAGGGAGGCCTTGGAGCCGGGGCACGGCTTTCAAACGGTTCCCTGCCAGGCTGAGCCTCTGGATGTTGGGTGGATTCTTTACTGGATCCCTCGTGACAGAGGTCAGGAAGTTGTTAGAGAGATCGATACGAATGGGTCCTCCGTGGCCCTTGTTGGTGAAGATATCCAGCCAGACCTGCCTGAGCCTGTTGCTGCTCAAGTCCACGTCTGCGAGGGGTAGGCCTGAGAAACAGCCGTGTCCCAGCTCCTCCAGAGCGTTGTGGCTCAGGTCCAGAGTCTCCAGGTAGCGCAGCCTGGAGAAGGTGCTTCCATTCAGGCTGGAGAGGAGGTTGTTGCTCAGGTCTAGGCTGGCCAGTGTTGTGTAGCCTGGCCCAGAGAGCATGGAGGCAGTGATGGTGCTGATGGCGCTGGAGGACAGGTCCAGAGAAGAGGTATCCAGAGGAATGGGGATGGGGACCGGGCCTGCACCCACCCCACTACAGTCTACCCTGGTCAGACTGAAGCTGTCAAACAGGCCGAAGTTCTCTACTTTACAGCGACAACCAGGGTGGCAGTTTTTCAGCGCAGAGGCATGGAGGAACACCCAGAGCCACATGGTCACCCCCAGTAGAACAGACACAGCCCCCTGAAGAAGAGGACAAACACAGAACACAATTAATTGACTGATGCGCTGCTTTTGTTTTTCAAAGAAAAACTAATTTGTTAGAATTTTTTCTCATGCTTTGTGATCATTAGATTTTCCAGTGAAGTAAGAACTCCGGAGAGATAATGTTTTCTCAAAATTGTAATATGTGTTTGGTCAAAGTAAACAACATTGGCAGTGGGAGAAGCAGGGCCTGACTTGGGGGGTTTCAAGTCATACAAGCGTTTCTGTGTTCATTCATTCACCATGTATGAGGCTTCTATCGTACTGCAGTCTAAGGGACAACTTTCAAGCAACAACCTGAAGAAAAAAATCGTCAATATACACCATGTAAGTCCTGACAAAGAAAATGATCCACTTCATATTTAAAATAAGAATGCCGGAAAACATTCTTTTAAACTTTAACGTTTTACTCCGAAAACTCACAGCACATCTAATCTGGAAAATAGATTGTGTCTCAAAGACAAGATCAGTTTCTTTATTTCAGACATCAAATGCATGGTTGCTTTGAGTAGTTATCTTGCTCTGTGGTGTGTTTTCCTGCTGGTCCCACCTGTGTTCAGACAGCTCAGCTGTGGCGTGTGCAAGCTGTGGCTGCATGCAGAAATACCTGCCCAGGGGCTAGTCTGGGGCACCAGGTGTGCTTGTGAATCCCTGTACAGGCTAATCAACACCTTGGCACAGGATATTCCCAGGATAAACTTGTACAACAACCCTTTTCTGATCTCAGTAACCTCAATGAAGTCACCCAAATATCAAGAGTCGCTACACTTGTTTAGAAAGACAAAAAACCATTGTACACAATTGGGCTTTCTCTTGTCTTTTTGTCCTGACCAAACACACGCACACAAAAAAAAAACTTGCCAGCAGAATTGTAAGAATAAAAGAGGAAGAAGTGTCGTGTGACAGTCAGGTGACACTGATAATGACTGCATCAGCATCTCAGGGAAACGGGTACAAAAAAGAAAGACTACTTCTTAAAAAGTAGTGTATGGAATCAGAATCAGAAACTGACAGCACAACTATGTAATAGTACTTGAAAGTGAGTTTACAGCATTTTTGTTATTAATCTTTTCTCCACAGACCAAAGTACGTCTCTTTATTCTACCCTTGAGTTATGGTTAGGGTAAGCCTGTGAATGTAACCAAAACAATAGAGACCAACTTCTAACTGCAATTACCTCACTTAACTTTCTCTTGACCACTCTCACTTTTATCAATTTTAATAGAGATACGGACTTCAAACGGGTGGACTCTGCTGTCAAATCACATATGCTGAATATAGATTTAAAAAATACAGGCTGTGAAATCATCTTCAAAACAAACATTCTGCCTTGTCTCAAACAGTATAATTACTTTACAGCAAATCCTGTTTGAAATATTTAAAAAATCACATCCCTGGACTCCAACAGAAACAATAGCCTAATGCGTGTCTTCAAGTAGGCAATGTCTGTTGGAAGCTCGCTGTTCTAATTTATAACATACATTCAGCATGTCGGCAAGAGGACCCTTTTGGGGAAAGTATTAGAAGTTGCAGCCTATTCGTGGCGTTGAGTGCTCACCTTTCTTGACGAATTGTACATTTTTGTTAAGAAACCTTTATGTCCGATTATTAAAACAGATTTCCTGGCAATCCCTAAACACTATTTTGAGTTTGAAAAGGATACATTTGAGCATGAGTATGCCTGCTTCCCACGTTTGATGTGGCTGTAAAATACTGCCAGTCCTTCCGTCACGCAAGCAGTAGTTGTACCGCCCATTTTTTCTCCCTCTCTCTTTCTGATCACCGACATTGGAAACGCGCCAAGGTAGTTTGCTGTTCCAGCTACACACTGGTCAAGTTGATTAAAAAAAAGTCCGCTATTGATATTTAATTTAAATGTAGGCATAGACATACTGTGAAGAAGAGGATGCAGCTGACAACGTTTTTTTATCTTTATCTTTGAGAATTAACATTTTATGCAACAAGAGGATTCAGGAGTGTACAGTATCTTGTGTGTATGTGTGGGAGAGTAGTCTCATGCGTATGCATGGGCGCATACCTAGGTGAGGAAGACTGTGGGAACACAAGTATTACTCTACAGTATTGTGTTTTTTGTTTTATATGATGCCGACATTGATTCCATCAATATTAAAACTCTATGGTCATGGTTACACTCATACTTCTCTCTGTCTCTCTCTCTGTCTCTCTCTCAGTGTAACTGGTGACTATTTGACCCCTGCTGGCCATGTTATGTAGTGTAGTTTTTAAGAGCCTCACAGACTATTAGCATGTTCTGGTCCAGGCGGGTGTCTGTCTGGCAAAGCAACAGAACCCCACACAGTGGACCACACACTGTCTGAACAGACAAGGCCGCTTTATTCAGCATGCACACACTGGAGGTAATAAATAACAGGGACATCACCAGATACAGGATGAAGAAAAAGCATCTTCATACAACACAACAAGAAAGTACCACGACAAGATGACACACCGGGTAAATAACGCAACAATTTGTTTGATGATATCGGGACAAACATTCAAGGAAACTGCCATATATTGACACGAACAATCGTTCTAACATGTCATCTGTTGCGGTCCCAAAAAGGAATTCTAGTACTGGGACACTCGTTTATATAAAAGACTGATACTGATCTTAGTCCACAAGTTCCCGTCGTATGGCACACATCTCAAACACCATGCATATCATTTTCAGTAAAGGGAAAATGCTATGATTTTTTTTTTTAACACTTTCAATAGTAGTCATGGAGACTATTCTTAAGCAGTAGAGTTCTAGGTCAAACTCACTCCCAACAGTCTGCACCAGCCAGCCAGCCAGCTGTCTATTGACAATGGTTAAATTGTCAGTTCTACAGTCCAAGGATGCTGGCTGGTTCTCCTCCACTAACTCAACCGTCCAATAATGGTTTCATGATCCAGCTCCTTCATTGGTCAACAGTGACCACGCCTCTCCTCTCTCACTGGAGAACACATTTTTCCTTATTGCTGTACTTCCTTCTTCTCAGCTCCAGACCTCGCTCCAGGCGCTCGTCCTCCTCCAGAGCCCTGAAAACACACACACAGACAATGTGACGAAAGGCTGTCGGGGCGTATTCAGCTTCCTCGCTTTTTCACTCTCACACACACACTCACCCTCTCTCCTTGGCATCCATGTCTCTAACCAGCTCATCTCGCTGGTTGACAAGAGACACCAGCTCCTGTAGCAGCAGCTGCTCCCTGTGCTGCTGGGCACTTGTCTTCTGCCAGTCTGAAGAGGAGAGGAGGAATGGGGCAGAGAGGAGAGGAATGAAGAGGATTGTGGAGAAGAAAAAAAGGGAGAGGAATCACCTATATCGGACCTCACCTTCTATAGCCATCATGACTCGGAGTTCTCGGTTCAGCAGCTCAAAGCGTCTCTCCAGATCCTGCTCCTCTTGCCTGGAAAACAAGGAGATGGAGTTATACAAAAACCATAGCACAGGTTGGCCTGCCAGCAAACAGTTAAGGTTAGACTGAAGTTGAAGTTAGCCTGTATTGAAGTCAGAGCGTAGTTGGGTTGAGGAATGTGTCTCACAGCGACTCCAGGTTGTCCTGCCTCCTGATCAGAGCGTTCTTCTTGTTGACCAAAGTGAACCACTCCTGGATAAGACGTTCCTCTTCCTCGCGATCACTTCCTGGTAGGACGGAGGACAACCCTATCAGAGGACACCCCCACGGCCCGGCTTCTTCATACGACGCTGCGCGTGCCTCTCCCACCCATCTCCCTCTAACGGCCTCACCTGTCTCCATGAGGCGACGGAGGCGTCTCTCCACCACGCCCGCTCGGCTGTCGATGTGCCTCTGCTCCGTCTCTAATGCCTGGAGCTCACTTAGCACATACTGGTTAGTGTCCTGGAGTTGCTGACACACACACACACACAAAGACACACACACACAAAGACACACACACACAACATGAACCAGACAGACAAACATACAGATAAACCAATACATGGAAGGGGTAAAATAATAGATAGATAAAAGATTTCAAATAAAAGACAGAAAAACAGAGAGGGAAAAAGAGAGGTCAAAGTATTAGAGGGAGAAAGACTAGGGAGGCGAGTAAAAGAATATGATAGGCAGATATACAGTATATACAGTACTGTACATAGAGCAATAGAGAATATATAGGAACAGTAAGAATTTGTGACTGACCATGGCTGCCTCTTCCTTGTTCACTATAAACTCCTGAGCCTTCGACGCTCTCTGCGATCCTGAAAACACACACAGAAACATTCCACATAAGCAAACCCACAGCTACCTGCTGGAAAAGCCTACATTGTTTCAGTTAGGTATATGTAGTCTTTGGAATATCTAAGGAGTTTCACAAACCCAAACTCATCATATAAATCATATGTTTTTGTTGTTCAAACACTCACCTGGTTCTGCGTTCTCTCTGGCTGCTGAGGAGCCGTTTGTGACTTCGCTTGGAACACCGTCATGCTGGGCATGAGACAGAACAATCATGTTATTTCTGAAATTGCTGGAGACATTTGACTTGAATGTTGCACACAGGGGGGGGGGGGGGGGGGGGGGGGGGGGGTTGGGGGTTGGAGTGTTTTAAAGCCCTGGGAAGTCTGGCTAGCTGGTACCTGGGTGGTGGAAGTGTCTTCAGATTCCATGGACTGGCTCCTGATTTTCTGCCGTCTCTTCTTCAGCAGGTCGGCGTCTCTCACCTGACCCAGCCCAGACTTGGCGGCCGAGGCCAGAGGCCTAGGGGGAGCGACCGGGGTCTTGGACCCCTCCCCTTCTCCACCTCGCCTTTCCTTCTCCCCAACTCCTCCCCTGTCATCCACCCTGGGTAGTCTTTTGGTCCTGGGAGGGGCCACCAGACTGCCGTTGGTCTTCACCTTCGGCTCCCCTCCTGCGGCTTCTCCCTCCCTGGCCTCCCCCTCACCGGCCCCTCCCTCCTGGAGCTTGCGGACGCAGAAGGCCGTGGCGGCCTCCACGTCGCTGGGCTGGCTGGGTGTGGGCTGCGTCAGCGTGTAGCTGGTCTGGCTGCTGTTGTGTTCTATCTGGAGGACGCTGAGCTCCTGCCCCGTGAAGTGGGAGCGGATCTGGCTCAGGTACGTCATGACGATGAGTCGGTCGGGCACCGACAGCAGGACCATGTCTGATGGCTCCAGCAGACGGGAGATGCCCAAGCCTGCAAAGCCATCGAACGCCTGCAGCCCATAATAATGACGACAACATTAGATCTGTCTGTGGATGGAAACCAAGTTAAACTCCTGAATACTGCTAAGAGAACATACTGTTTTCACAGTGTGGCTTTTTACCTTCCTGTTGTTGAACTTAATGTCATGAGGGTCCAGCTTCTCAAACTCTCTGAGAGAAACATAGGCAATCAAACACATTTGGAGTTAGTGCTGTTGATAAAATAGCCATAAAAAGTGTGAAAACAAACCGTTTCACAAAAACTTGTCAGAGATGCTACGCTAACAGACACGCAAACAAGACAAGACAAAGCAAAACATAAGACGTCTCTTACATCAGTTTAGGGTGGAAGTGGTACAGGATGGCACAGAAGGCCAGGCCGTTACGCCAGGAAGTGCTGAAGTTGGTAACCTTTACTCCCCGGTGACCTTGTGTGACCTCCTGGCACCACTGTAACAGAGACTGGCTGGAACTCACCAGGTCTGCAGTGTCCACATTAGACACCTTGACAGGGAAGGAGAAGGAGATGAATGAGTGAGTGAGTGTGAATGAGTGAGTGAGTGAGTGTGTGAGTGAATGTGAGTTGGTGAGTGAGTAAGTGAGTATTACCTCCTGAGAAGCAGTCTCTTTCTTCCCATCAGCCTCGTCTCTGACCTGCATCACCCTAGGTTCAGGGGTCACCGCAGGATCTGAGGTCACTTCCTGAGATTTTACAGGAAGGGGAGGGCTTTTCCTCTTGATACGTCGGGGAGGTACAACAGCAACAGACATGTCCTTCTCTGTAGGACTCTGGCTTTTAGATGACATCTGCCCCTCGCCTGAGCTGATGGGAGGGGTCTGGACAAGGTCTCTGTTGGGGACTGATGTTGAGGTGAAATCAGCAGGGGAAGGGGTGGAGTCAGCAGGTGTAAGGGGGGAGTCAGCAGGGCTGGGGGTTGAGTCAGCAGGTGTAGGGGTGGAGTCAGCAGGGCTGGAGGTGGAGTCAGCAGGGCTGGGGGTGGAGTCAGCAGGTATAGGGATGGAGTCAGCAGGGCTGGGGGTGGAGTCAGCAGGTGTAGGGGTGGAGTCAGCAGGGCTGGGGGTGGAGTCAGCAGGGCAGGGGGCGGGGTCTGACGACTGTTTCTTGGAGCGTCTTGCAGGAACAGGAAGGTCTGGCCTGCAGAAACAGCCAGAGACACAGTGTTAGTGCGTAAGGTGTCTGACACGGTGTGTCAGTGCGAGATGGTGTGTGCTGTAGACTCAGGGGATCTGACATGGGGGTTAGTCTTACTTTAGGTCCGACCCCCCTAATGTGTTATCCATAGATATCAGGATGGAGTTCTGCTCCAGCCTCTCATCTTCCAGCTCAACACTTGCTCCGCACACCACACATTCTGCAGGCTCCCCTGCCTCAGCCAATGAGGAGCTTTGATCCTCTGCAGATATCCTAGCCGCCCAATCCTCTGACTTGTAAGTCTTATTATGATCTTCCGAATGGCTTACAGTGTCAGTGCTAGTTTCTGACTGGTTGACCATGGGGTCATCGTCATGAAGACAAGGGATGAGGCGTTTCCTGCACCGGGGGGCGGGGACAGGAGCCTCCTCATTGTCGCCTCCCATCTGGAGTAACTTGGCCAATAGGAATCTCTCCTCCTCCAGGAGACTTTGGTTCTTCGAGACAGGGTCTTCGGTGTGTGAGTCAGAGGTCTTTGTGGCCAAGTGTCTTTGAGGGGTACTGGTATCTGGGAGGGTCAGCAAAGAGTGGGTCTTGTCCGTGTCAGACTGTGTTTGAAGTGGAGGGGGGGTCTTGGTGGTAGAGTCAGGTGGAGGGGGCGAGGCTTCTGGTGGAGGGGACTGAGGTGGAAGGGGCCAGGGAACTACAGAACTCTTGATTGCCTCTGATAAGACCTCATCTGTATCCTTGGTTACGTCAGGCTCCTGATTGGTTGCTGTCTCTCTGGCTGTCACAAGAACACTGCCTGAATTGCTGTTTTCCGTGGCCATCGGTTGGTTGGCTATGTTGCTAAGGCCAGCTGAAACAGTCTGATTGGCTGTCAATGGCCCCACTTCCTGTAGGGGTACAGGTGAGGGGAGGGGCCAAAGGGGAGCAGGTTCAGATGAAGTGTTGTGATTGGCGGCACCGTGGAGACCGGAGAGGTCCTGAGCAGACTCTGGGCTGGGAGACAGAGAAGGAGGTCAACCTCCTAATCTGGCACGTCCTGAATGATGAGCAGACACCACACTGCCAGCTACTGACAAGCTGGGACCATACACACTGCACAACTGGCCACAGCAGACCACTGTCACTGTCCACAGTGCATCAGACTACTGTAGATACAGCAACCACAGTTATGGAACATGCTTCACACCCACCACTTCGCAAACAACACCAGACAGATCTCTATAGGGATGGACCAATGCATTCACATGCATCCACAGCAGTGTTCAGCTCAAACCTTACATACAGGCACAAAACAATGATCATGAGAAGATGCACAGAAGTTCGGTCAAACTCAATGGAACATCTCAGTAACTCTCAACCCACAAACAGGTTTCCAAAACAGGTGTGAGGAGCGCGTCAGCACACCGAGTTAACAATCAAGAAGCTCAGGAAGCCTTCCATATTTCAAGCCGGAAAACCCACCATGACCAAGCATCTCCATTCAACAGGCATCAGCCCCATTGACTTCACTTACCCCCCGCCCCCCTCCATGTACAGCTCAGCCGACCAGACGGTTCCCAGGTCCTCCTGCCCCGGCTCAAACTCCAGCTCCTCCCCCTTCTCCTCCTCCTGCTTCAGCAGGATTGGTCGACGTCCAGGCGAAGGGGGAGGTTCGGGGGCCTCCAGACAGTCCTCATAGGCTATATCGTCCAGCTCCACCTCTTTTAGAGGTGGCCACGCCTCTACGCAACTGCTAGCGTTAGCGCTCTCCACCGGGGCTGACTCTGTGTCTGGTCTGCCTGTCCTTTCTGCTCCGTCTGTCTCTGGCCTCGTCGGATGGGTTTCTGGTCCATCTCCCTCAGCTTCTGACTTTTCCTCCGCTATCTTTGTCTCTCTCTCTGCTCTGTGCGTTTCTCTATTTTGTGTCTGACATGGGTCTGGAAGTGCGGTCTCATCAGGACCAGCAACCATTTCATTGGTCATCTCCTGCTCTATGGCAGCCTGTCTCAGACGGTCCACCAAGCTGGGTTTAGAGGACCACCGACGCGACAACAGCTCCGAAAGCTCCTTCCTGTTTATCTCTAAGACCAATGACGAGTCAGGTGGACCGTCCTGTCCCGTGATTGGCTGTTCCTCTGCCTTATCAGAGAAGGCCGCAGGGGGCAGTATGTCCAGGTCAGAGGGAAAGGGCTGGTCAGAGTCTGGTACCTGTGTCTGGACGGAAGGCTGTAGGATGGACGCCATTGTCTCATAGCTGGAGGTGGGAGGTTGGGACAGATGTTTAGGTACCTAGATTCTGTACGTGAATGATGAATTCACTGACTTTACTGCAGGCATGAGGGATGCAGCTCACATTTATCAACAGAGTCAACTTCCGGACTCAATTTTAGACACATATTGCTACATCCATCCGGTGTTTCAAAGTGTTGTTGTAGTGACATGTTTTTACCAGTAGAGTGTGTAGTTGGACAGGTTGTGTGTAATGCCATGCAGAAGCATCCAGAGCTCTCTAAAGTATGCTGCTGCCACCAACCCCCCAAGGCTGACTCACCCCCGATACAGGACCCCCACTAACGCTGTGATGAGGCCCACGGACGCTTCCTGCGGCCCCTCCTCTTTCCCCGCTTCAGAATCCTGATAGGCTACTGAGCTGTCAGTCACCGCTACGTCTGTACATGTGGCATCATCTGAGGGGGGAGGGGTCTGTGAAGGAGGAGGAATCTCCTTGGCTACACAACGGCTGCCACACACACACACACAAAAGCATACACATACACACACAGTGAACGCGACAAATGATTGTCTGGTAGGCTGGTTTGACACCAGCAAGTAACGGGGATCATTTAACGAAAAAGTTAGATATCCAAACCAATGAAACTTTCCAGAGTCACTTTACTATCTCGACACAGTACGCAGCAGCACAGCACTACAAACATGCCTGGTTTGGACTTGTGGGTAGTGGACTGTATTAGCTGCATGTGTGTCTAGTGTTCTAGTACCTAGTGGGTTCAGGTATCTAGATGGGGTGGTGCCATGCTGCTTTGGGGGTGGGGGGGGACGACACACTCTGAGACTTACCCCCCCGAGGAAGAACTCGTCACGGTTGTCAGAGGCGCCAAGCTCCCCGGCCACGCCCCTTGCTCTCTCCTCGTCTCCTCTAGGGCCGCCCACAGGGGGCTCTCCGCATCACACACTGTCTCGCTATTGGACGGCTGGAAAACATTCCCCCCCTCGCTGTCGGATGGTTGCTGCGTGTCTTCTCCCTCCGCCTCCTGTCCTCCAGAGGGGGGGGCTGACTCTAAGGACGGCAGGGGCTCCAGCTGCAGGGAGCGGCCTGGGACAGACCCCGTGGTCCTGGTCGTCAACTCCAGCCTGGACACTATGACACGCTCCGCACAGACTTCTTGAGGAGGCGGAGAGAGGTTTCTTTCATGCTCCTCACGCTTCTCCTTTACCGATGGCTTGGAAGCTGGGCCTGTGGAGGTGGCAGTGGTGGGGGTGGAGGTAGCAGTGGTTGGGGTGGAGGTGGCAGTGGTCTGGGTGGAGGGCGGGGTACAGGAAGGGGTAGTGGGCTGGATGGTGGGCTGGGTGGTGGGTGGGGCAGGAGGTGGAGTTGGAGGAAGCTCTCGTTCTTCAACGATGATTAAGTGGACAGCTTCTAGACTGTTAGCGTCGTCTCTGTCTGAGCTGAGAGCCAAGCACAGCAGTGTTACCCTGTTACACTGCCTTTCAACCTCAGCAGACACACACATGCAAGCACACGTTCTCCACCGATACTTACCCTGTTCCTAAGTCTAGGTCTAATGATGGTTCTCCTCTGAGGATGTCCTCCTGCTGTGTTCTCTCCTCTAGAACCTTCCACAGGGGGACCTCCACGGTCCGTGTCTTTGGATTCTCCTGAGCATTGGGCTCTGGTGCTGGTTGGTTCGTCTGTTCCTCCTTCTCCTCCTGAGTCCTAGGAGGCCTGATGGCGAAGGTGCTGCTCTTCACCACCGGAGGGGGCTGTTGAGCAGGCGCATCAGCTACCTCAGCGGGTGTGTGGAAGAGGCTGGGTGTTTCCTTAGGTTTGTCAGAGAAGTTAAGTGTTTCTTTGGGTTTGTGGGAAAAGCTCAACATTTTCTCAGGTTTCTGGAAGGAATTGGGTGTTTCCTTGGGTTTGTCGGTGAATCTAGGTCTTTCTGCAGGCTTGTGGGTCAAGTTATCTGTTTCTTCAGGCTTGTGAGTCAAGATAGCTATTTCTTCAGGCTTGTGAGTCAAGATAGCTGTTTCTTCAGGCTTGTGAGTCAAGATAGCTGTTTTGTCAGGCTTGTGAGTCAAGATAGCTGTTTCTTCAGGCTTGTGAGTCAAGATAGCTGTTTCTTCAGGCTTGTGAGTCAAGCCAGCTGTTTCTTCCGGTTTGTGGGTGAAGCTAGGCCGTACTTCAGGTGCGTGGCTTTTCATCTTCTCCTTGTCCTCATCTGACCTATTGTCCTCATTCTGACCTGGGAGTCTCATGCTCTCCTCCTCTGGTCTGTCTTTCAGAGGTCTCTCCATGTCACATGGTCTGTTATCAGCTTTTGATTGTGTCTCCTTATGCCCATTCTCTCTGCCCTCTTCTGATTGGTCCATTGCAGCAACTTTTCTTTCAGATGGGGTTTGATTGGCTCTCTGTTTGCATCTGGAGAAAAGGAGGAACAGCAAGGGTCACCAAACTGAAAAGTACCATAAGTACTCACACGATCAAAGACTGTGTCTGTGTGCGCGTGTGTTTGTTGAGGATGATATGCATACACATTTTATAACAGAACTTGATTGAGATGACGGGGAAACACTCAAGCATGTGTGTATGTTTGATATTGGGGTGTTTGTGTTTGCGTGTAAATGTTCCCTTACCCTCCTTCCTCGACCATCGAGTGCCGAGGAGACCTCTTGATGGTGTCCACCTTAGATGCCACCTTCTCCTCCATAAAGAAGCCTCCTGCAGTCTGACTGGATGTATCTATGATGTCATCAAGGTCAGGTTCTGGTTCAGCCAATGGTGGCTTGTCTGGTATGAAGTGTGTTTTGACCGGGGCAAAGGCAGGTTGAGAGGGCTTGTTCTCCTTGGTCAAATCTTTGATGTCTGCTTCCTCATCAGCCACTGGTGGTTTGACAGTGATAAATGCTGCCAGGACATTGGTTGATTCCTGACCGGGGGCAGCACTCTCTGTGGAGGAGAAGGGCCAGGGAGGAGGCGGGGCTACAATCAACTCTTCAGAGTTGATGGGGTCAAGGTGGCCATCTTGGCCAGAACTGAGGGACAGAGATGTCGAGGATCAAAGGTCGGAAGTCACGTAGGGGAGGGGGGTTAGAGCACGCTAAGCAGGTAGGTCAGAAACACAGGCCAGGCCAAGTCAGCAGCACTCGATTGGAGGTTACACCTGTCAATCAACAGCAGCCATGGAAGCAAATCTTTGTCATCTACAGCAACCACTCCAAATCCATCCCAGAAACCACTCCATCTTCCGTGACAGCATTCTTTTTCATCCATAATAACCATTCCATGTCACCAAAGGCAACAGATCTACCCAGAAGTCTATAAAGATAACAGAGTGTGTCTCTCGGTGACTCCGATGGCCCATCCACACACACAGGTGATTAAGCCAGCTCACTGTATCAGACCACATCATAGCCAGGCAAAACACCACACAGAACGGCATACACAACGAACAGCACACACAACAGCCCCCAAACATCCAGCGTTCAGGTGTTTGGATGAGTGGTATGCTTAGGGTTAGTGTTGGCAGAGCGCGATGTGGTAGTACAGGCAGGGGAACACACGATCGATGCATGAGCTACGATGAGCTCACCTTATAATGTCTGCCTCTGCCCCACTCTCTAAGGCTGGCTGGTGTATTGCAGGGGTGAGAGTGGGGGTGGGAGCAGGGGCAGGCGAGGCAATTCTGATGCTGGCGACCATCCTGGAGGAGTGGGAGGAATCCTCCCCCCTGGTCAGGGTCAGAGGGGGGGCTGTCTCCATGGTAGCATGGGAGGGTTGGTGGGGAATACCTTAAGGGGACAGAATGAAGCAATTAGAGAACTGTTCATCACTCTCAGGTTGGCTTCAGGTGCAACACCTGTCCAAACCTCAACCCCTCAACCACGACCGCACTGGCAGCCTGAACCTGTCCAGGGAGGCTGAAGGCTTAGTACCTGAGTGGGAGGAGCCGAGAACAGCAGGTGCAGTAGTGGGAGGAGCAGCAGCAGGAGCAGAGAGAGAGGCCGGGCGGGAGCGGGGGAGGGCGGGGGGCGAGGAGCGCGGTAGGAGGCGGGAGGGGTGAGGGACGACAGGGTCACAGAGGGAGTCCAGGTCAGGACTGGTGAGGAGGGGGACTGATGAGACGATGTCACAGGGATGGGAGGGGTTAGAAGGGGAGGAGCCTGAGGCTGGACCTCTGGGCTTTGACCACTTCCCTTGGACACAAGGTTCTGGGGAGTGAGGGGTGGGGGGATAGAGCGATGACGAAGGAATGAGCGGAGAAGAAGGAAGGAGGAGGTGAGGAACCGAGAGAGAAAGACAGAGGATGTAGGGAGGGACAGAATGTTAATGAATGAGTAGATGATTGGTGAAATGAAGGAGAGGGAGAGAGAAAGAGAGAGAATACAATGAGTACATCAGTCAGCAGAGCAGCATTAATGCCTCCTAGCTCCTGATGTAAGCCTGACAAAAGTGCATCATCCACATGTCCACTGTTGTCATCACCTACCAAAACACAACAGAGGAGTACAGGGGATCCGGGGCTCCCTACCTGGCTCTGGGCAGGAGAGCGGGGATGTAGGGAGAGCAAGAGATGGAGGGGAGGAGCCTGTAACCACGGTGTCGTCATTGGGAGGAGAATCAGAGGTGAAAGGCGAAGGTGAGGAGGGACGCATAGTAGGAAAAAGCTTAGGTTTGAAGACGTGAGAGCGAACGGCTGGAACACAGAGACATATTGGAGATGAACGACAGAGCTCTACGACAGCCGATTGGAGCAGGTAAAGAAGGTCATAGAGCCAGTTGTCCAATCAGAGAGGAGACCAACCAGAGACAGGAGGCTGGGGATCTGGGGAGGAAGCCACAGTCTGCACATCAAACGGACACCTGACAAACGACACTGGCACTACCGGGAGAGCAGAGAGGAAGGAAGCACAGATGAACAGAGGAAGATCAAACAGGAATTGGAAGGAAGTGGACAACCCGAAACAGATCTCTCATCACACCAAACTCAGGCACAGGGCATTGCTGTTGAAACGCTAACCCCATGTTGTTCACACATACGCACACAGTTACAGCTACAGGTGTAAGGTACAAGCCTTGGCTATCTATAGTAAGTACACACAGATGTATTACAGTAACAGCAACCGAACATACCGCAGAGTGAGCAAGTGTTAAGTGTTTCAGGAAGTTCTAACATGCAGCAAAGAACAAAGCAAAGCTCTCCAGTCAGCCAGCCAGAGGACAGTCTGCCACAGGGTACCTGTGCCCGAGCTGGGCTTGAAGATTCTGGGCAGAGACGGAGGCTGAGAGCGAGTGAAGCCTCGCACTGAGGGGCCAAGGGCTTCATAAGAGGACAGTGGGCGTGTGGGCGACTCAGTACTGGGCAGGAAGGGATTGGGGGGTTCCGTGGGAAGTTTGGGCTCTGGAGAAGGTTTGGAGGCTGGGAGGGATTCAGAGGGTCGTTGGGGATGTGTAAGGAGATGAGGGGTGGGGCCGGGGTGTGTGGGGGCCTCAGGTCTGGGCTTGGGGCGTGTGGGAAGGTCAGTATGTGGACGGCGTTCAAGGGCTTGTTTCCGAGTTGTGAGCATTTCAGGGTGTGGCTGGGTGTGCACGGTGGGCTTTGGCGGTGCGGGTGGCTCAGGGGGGAGGTGGGGCGATGTGGCCGACTGCTTGTGAGCAGCAGAGACTGCAGACTGGATCCCCCTGGACCGGCCTGGGGGTTGGGGGGAAGGCTGGGGGGAAGGACTAGGGGAGGGATTAGGGGAGGGCACAGGGCGGGGGAGCCTGGAGCGGGAGGGTGGCCTGGGAGAAGGGCCTGAGGGCACGGGCAGAGGAGGTCTGGAGTGGAGGACAGGGCTGGGGGCAGTTCCAGCCTTGGAAGATTTACCAGGGTCTCTCCCACTGGCTGGAACCCAGGGTGGAGTGTGGAAGGTGGGAATTGTAAATGAAGATGGTTGTTGCAGAGAGACAATGTGACGTGGATTTGGAAAGGAGGGTGGAGGGAGAGAGGAAGAGGAAGAGAAAATGGGTGAAATGAGAAGTTAGAAAATGAAAGACTTCAGACTTGACGTGAGTGGAGATACTGAATCTATCATACGGCACTCGTTGGATGATGGATCCTTGACCTCATTGTATTGCTATGTTACCATTATGCCTCTCCAAACAACATGATCATTGCTAACATAGCAAACATGACATGGAAACTCATGGAATCTTGTGATTTGATAGATTGGTGACAATGCTGGGAGAAAGATGACGATCCACCAATCATCTGTTCTGCTGATCAAACATGAAATGTTGTGGAAGTGGGTGGACTATGCGGAGAGAATGGAGAAGAGGAGAGTCATAGAAAGGAGATAGGGACAGGAAGGGGGGGAAGGATGGGTGGACGGACCTGTAAGTGGAGGGTTGTGTCCAGAGGAAGGTCTCCTGTCCTGGGTGCGAGTAGGGTGGGCTGGAGGGGCCGGGGCTGGCACAGGAGGAGGAGGCAAACATTTAAATAGGGGGTGAGAACATACAAATTATGGAATGTGGTGGTGGTGTGTGTATATATATGTGTGTGTGTGTGTGTGTATGTGTGTGTGTGTGTGCTTGTACCTGCAGCAGCTCTGCTCATGGCTCCAGCAACAGGCCTCTTGTCCTCCTCCTCGTCACTCTCATTGAAGTCGTCAAGGTTCCCGATGTCTGTGGGTTTGACGCTCATGAGGCTGGCCAGACTCTGCATGTCCTCATCACTAGGGGACGCAGACACACAGCATGACGACGTCATCACTCGGGGACGACGATGCATGATCACAGTGGGACGCGCTAGCCTCCTCGTGGCAGTGAGACTCACGTGGCTTTGCCCTCCCTCACAAAGATACAGGACAGCGAGAGCTTGAGCGAGGCCTCCACCACTTTGACGGACAGCGGCTTCAGTTTCAGGTTGAGGTCTGTCTGTGTGGGCGTGGCACTCGCAAATTTCTTCATGTTGATGTCTGCGGAGGCCAGCACCTTGCGATGGCCCTTCGTCTCCTACAGGGGGCAGACAGGGGCGGACAGGGGGCAGACAGGGGGCAGACAGGGGGCAGACAGGGGGCAGACAGGGGCGGACGGGCGCTGGTCAGAGAACTGAGGAGAGCTGAGGGACACTTGAGTTAAAGTCACTTGAAAGCATAGAAATAGTGAACTGCTCACACTCTCAATGACAAAGGTCCAGTCCTTGTCCTCGTACTCCTCAGAAAGGGGATCCTGAGGAAGATGGAGACAGTTTATTTGTCTGACACGCACACACACACACACACACACACTCACACATACACAAAGTAATAGAGTCGGTGAGGCAGAGAACGAGAGGACTGGAGCAGCAGTTTCTGTCCCCAAACACAGACAGACAGTCCTTACCTTGAAGAGAGTGACGGCAATGTCCACGTTCTCCGGTACCGGCCAGACCACCATGCCCCGGTACGGGTTCTTGATGCCCGGCTGCCATCCATGGAGCTGCGGAGGATTAACGAAACCGTTTTAATCTGTGAAGTTGGGCTTTTACTTTCATAATTTGATAGATAATGATCTCAAAAGCGTTTGTGTGTGGTGTGTGTGTGTGCATGTGTGTGTGGGCGTGTGTGTGTATGTGTGTGCG
This sequence comes from Osmerus mordax, assembly GCF_038355195.1. Lineage (NCBI taxonomy): Eukaryota > Metazoa > Chordata > Actinopteri > Osmeriformes > Osmeridae > Osmerus > Osmerus mordax. Next base: position 8,418,883 of record NC_090068.1, read on the forward strand.
TGTGTGGGAGTTTTAGTGCCGTCTGTACCTTAGTGCAGACACGCCTGTTCCTCCTCGTCCAAACTACCCTCAACTTGTCTGGTTGCCTGGAAACACATATGACACATACACGATGCATTTTGGTTTGGCAGTACAGACAGTGAGGAACTCAGTCCTGTCTGGACTATCTACCTGGCAGTGCCTAGGGGAATTGAGGTGTCTCCTAAGCGAAATATTGTAAGAAACATCTTGTGGATCAGAAGACAATTTCCCATCTCATCAAACCTCTGATAATACCGGTAGTACTTCAAAGTAATATTCAATTGCACAACTAAGACAGCAGCTTGGTGACCATTAGTAACCAACAGCAACATGTACACATAGAGAGCTACTGTTGAATAGAGGCTGAATTAGACAAGGGGGTCTTATGACAGTCACTACATAACTGCAAATGACACAAACCTGAAAAAGCTGGATGGTAAATGTGGCATATGTATGTCTGCTCGTGTGTGTCTGTTTGTGTGTTTTGATTGGTTGAGCCCATTGTGTTTCTGGGACTAGCTTCTGGGGCAGGAAATGAGGGAGGAAGCAGTGCTAGGTCATGTGACCTGTGCTGAGCCGAGGGCAGGTCTCCTGGCTGAAAGAAGGAAAGCCTACCAAGGTTACCCCTCCCCTGATTACCCCACCCCCAATTCTAGGAAACCTTACCAACTGCTGACTACACTGCTAATACAGCTATTGTACAACCAGTCAAATATCGACTGCAATGATTCTGCCAAGCTAAGGTTATAACATCATCTAGCAAAGTTAGCTGTGGGCGATGAGAGCTGAACCTGATCATGTCTCAAGTTGCAGGTCCGTAATAGCAACATGAAGGCTGGGGCCGAGGGCTGAGGGGCGAGGGGAGGGTGGAAGTAGACAGGGGTACAGGCGGCAGAGTGCTGGGTGGGGGCTGGCATGACGAGCTACAGAAATAGCCCGGCTGCCTGGCTGGTCGGCTGGCTGTTTGACCCACTAGAGCAGCGGAGCTGACCACTTCTGTCACCTGTCTGAGATGAACCAGTCAGACATGCTCGCTGCTGTGCCGTGTAAGCTGATAATATGTACACTATGTGCAACGGGCATTATAACATGTACGGGAGAGTTATAACACGTGCAAGTGAATCATGAACGATTAGAGTGATTAGGAAAGGCTACGCCAGCATGTTTGTGTGCCTTGTTTTCAGCTGGGTCCAGAGGACATCCACACATTATGATAGTGTTATTACTGTATGTTGGAAGTCTACACATCATTCAATGTTTTGTCTTATAGAAAGTAAAGAGTCAGCCGTGTTATCTTATCATACACAGTATTGGTTGCACAACTGTGTAGAACCTATAGCCCTGTTGCCTCACGCCATGATAAGCCTGGGATTGTCAGGCAGAGAGAGCTGGAACAACATCATGCGTACACAGAGGTTGCATTTGTGAGAGGCTGAGCTGATTCAAAATGTAGAACTCTACGAGGTTCTACACGGCTGACAGTTCCAGTTTCTAGTTCGTGATCAAACCAATTACAGGATCGCAGCTGTTCTGGGAAGTAAATTTGAAGCGTTTCCTTTAGCAGACGCTTTCCATATTTCTGCTGTCTCAAACAAATGAGCTATGTTATCTTATCACCCGAGGAACAGGCGTGGTTTCATGACAACATTTGAAGTCGAGACATAAAGGTACTTGTTCTGTAGATTATAGAGATGATGCACTATTTAAGTGACTTAATTAATTCAAACATTGTGAGACACATCTGGCCTAATAAACATTATAGACTATTAATGTGATCATCAGTTGTTCTTTACCACCGCTCCCACAGACTTGATTACCGAGTGCCAAGGGTCAGAGAGGATAGACTATCACCAACATCAAGAGCATAATAAGGCCTCTATGCCAGATAGTGGAACGGTAGTTTCAACTAAAGGAATGCTTATTTGTAAACAGTGAGTCTATGGAAGAGCGCAATTTTGCTTCCCCCAATGTGTAGGACCAGTCACATTCCCCATCATCCTCATCTTAATCCAGTGAGTTAAACATTAATAGATGACGGTGAGGATGATATACGCTGTGATCAGACTGTACTGAGAATGGAATCATTTTCTGTTATGTGCAAAGCACTAGCGGAAATGTCGGACACTCACTTATTCCTTTCTCATAACAGGAAATGTGTTTACTCTCATTACGAAAATCGTAAGCAGGCTACATGTATTGTACTTAAGGCTAAGAAACGCCCTGTTCAACCCAGGACACGAGCTGGTAAAGGTTTATCCCTTTTAAAAGTATTTTTCATGAGTTACTCACCACTTTTTGGTGCATTCGAGCACGAGTTCTTGGTAGGATGCAACAAACTGGAACTTTGATGCTTTTTTGCCAACGCGCTGTAATCTTTTCCATACTGAAGTCATAGTGTAGGCTTTTGGAAGTAAGTTGTAGCTATGAGTAATAAATTCAGCTTCCTATGATCTCCGATCGTATATGTCCTTGTCCGCATTGGATTTTATGCGTCAAAAGGGGATCGTTCAGCCTGTCAGAAAAGAGCGCAAGCAAGGACTTGCGCGCACAGTGTTGTCGGATGAGTTGAGTCACTCCTGTCTTGCCATCCAAGTGTTGCCTATTAAACCCTTGTTCGGAACTGACAATTAGCGGAACCGAATCTGCAAGCGCACACTCGAATACTGCACATGATTTCTTAGGCAACTGTCCAATGAGTGTCTTTGAGAGTTATTCCAGAACAATAGGAAATGACAGTTCACAGATCTCGCCTAAGTAAATTTATAACAAATTATCCAACACGACATAACATACTTTAACTTGTGGAAGTTCCCCTTCTCTTAGTAGCCAAGTGGGTGACGTGTGTTACAGAAAAGGAGAGGAGAAAGAGAGAGAGAAAGAGAGAAAGAGAAGGGGAGGGGGGAGACAAGCAAAGTGTTGATTTAATGGTATGTTAAGTTTCGTAATTGTATCCTAAGTTTACATAGGTAAAATACAAGGGTGCAAACTGTAGTGATAGACTTTGATCTGCTGAACGCTTAAACTTAATCCTACTGACCAATTATTTGCATCCATAACAGCTTATTTTCCTTCACAAAATTGTCTGAACAACACTATCCCTAACATAACAGGACTAACATTATAAGCATGCTCGCGTATGGCTGGCAATTCTGCTATTGGACAACATGATAACCAACCATGTTTCAATCCCAGACAGCACAAGTCTCTGTGATGTAGGGAAGTTTGTCCCATGGTTACTGAAGGCCCGGCTGCAGCGTGGGGATTTTCCTAGGAGTGCTGGGGGTATTTTTAGGAACAGAAGATGGATGGATGGACAGAGGCAGCTGGGTCCAGTGACAGAGTGTGGTTCTGGGGAGAAGCTATGATTCACCAGTTGACCCACAGTCCTACTCAGCAGTCTTCTATACTCTCAGCCATTCAGACAAACCTCAAAACTAACCTATAGGACCATTTAAAGTCTACACTGCATTGAATAATTTTTCAAATACCACTGCAGTACAGTAGAGTAGTGTATCCACTGGTCTTTCTGTAAACCCCAAAGGGTTGAGGGTAGAGTTAGAAACATGGGTTGGTTTGAGTTGGGATGGAAACAGACAAACAGGCACATCTAACAATATCCAGTGCATCTGTTGACCCTATTAATACACACACACACACACATATACACACTCCTCCCCCCAGTTCAACATACTGACACCTCCTGGTAGGAAAGTAGGATTGAATGATGTACACACTGTGGGGTTTTAAAAGAATGGATGTATTAAAGGAGCCCAGAGTAGCAGTAAAACCCCTCCTGCTGTTCTCCATTCTCCTCCCCCTGTTCCAGACCAGACAGGGATCTTTCCTAATAAGACCATGTGAGTCTGGCACAACTGTTTATACTGTCTTGAAACACACACACACAGAGCAGAACTATGACAGTGCTAGAACATTATGTTTTTCGCTGCCCAGCCTTGATTGGCAAAACATCTAGGTTTGAACTCTATGTGTACCCTTTGGCCAGTGCCAAGTTTTTCTTATAAGTGTTTCTGGCCCTGCGTAGACTGTTTCCTAGTAATCTGGCACAAGAAGGATGATCTTCTGTTGAGGTAATGAATGTGTTGGACGAATGTCTCGGAAAGAGAGGAAATCCTGTCACCATGCTGTTGGAAATAAATGCCACACTTCTAGAAAACCTGGTTTTTATCCCCACCTTGTGGTGATAAACTGTATGGAGACCAGACAAAATGACAAGCTATTGATATTTTGGCCTTCTGGGTTGGCAATTATGAACACAACAATGGGTGATACTTGATTTTATTTTTAAATCTGGTTTTGTAAAACAGATCCAAACAGACAAATATGCAAATCATTGTTACAATATAGATACTGTGTGACTGTCCATCACTACATTCAGTCAAGTGTACAGTAGAAAACCATGTTGAAGATCAGATATGAAGCCTTGATATCAGACAATATGTGTGTATTCACATCAGTCTTCGCAGACTCTTACAATCTTATAAATATAGAGAATTAAGAATGATTGGATACCAATAAATGACAGACTTCAGTGACTTCAGCTTTTGTACCAACATCCAGCATTTTAGTGAGGATAATTATACCATGGTCAAATCCATAGAAGCGATGCCAGTACAATGCTAGTCATGGCAATTTGTAAACAATGTTCCGAATGACAATCAGACAATTCCAAACTGTAAATTGGGCTGTGGTGTTAAAATAATAGCTCTGTGGACATAACAGCTGCCAAATGAAAGGAGAAGGATACTGGAAATTATGTCTGGCAGGAATACATGACCTGAAGAAGAAAAAATTGAGGCAGAGAGTCGCTACTGCTGGTGATGGTTTACATGGGAATCTATATAGGGATGTGAAATGAATCTTTGATCCACTGGTCTCTGGAGTTCTGTGTGGGTGGGAGAGAGAGAGAGGCACTTGTGGGGACCCCAGATGGGTTTTCCTCCTCCTCCTCTTCCTCATCATCCTCGTCTTCAGAGTAGCCGTTCTCTGTGGTGAAGGCGCTGTCAGACATCAGGGAGGCTCCCTTGTACTCCTGGATAGACTCGTAGAGAGACCACAGCTGGCACAGGAGGGACATGTCCAGCTGCCTCAAACCCACCTGAAAAACAAACATGACTCATACCGTGAGGAGCTGTGGTGTGAGGCATATTGAAATTCAGTCTCACTTCTGCTATTTTAAGTGTAGATTCTTATCATCGTCATACCATTTCTTTGCGCAGCACAGCAAGTGCCGCGTCTAGACTAGCGGGCTTGCTGTGTCCAAGCGAATCACTAAAGCGAGATTTGGTGATATCTGCCTGGATGCGAGTCCTTTTGCTGTAGACTTTCTCTATGTCTCTCCATGAGCCACCGCTGGAGTTCAGGATACCGCTGAGGCCTTTAGGTAGCGGAGGGAGTCCCTCAATGGCAGAGACGCTCCCCACCGGTAAAGAGTCCGGAGCACCGTTTTGGAACCCGTTCATAATTTATCGAAAAATATATAATTTTGGAGTGAAAAAAATATTCCAGTGCTTGGAAATAACTAACGGTGAGTGTGCAGTGAAAAAAAATCGCTGTAGTTTATTAATTAAATGGCTGTTAATTTCAAATCGATTTTTACAACAGCCTATAAAACGTGCCTCACTGACGTGATTTTTCTGTTCCTCAACACCAAATTATTGCAGGAAAAGTTCCATGGCCATTAGGATGATAAATCATTTAGCCATTACGTTACAGGAGCCGTTGATGCTAAGGTAGTCATGCCTGGTTTCCTTGCATTGTCCTCCTCAACGGCTTCCTTTGTTTGTGCTGCCCCCGACTCTCCTTGCTCTAGCCGTGATTATCCCCGCCCAGTCCTACCGCACCGCCGCGGGGGCGCATCGCCGAAGTAAACACACTATATAAGGAGAGAAGGGAAACGGTCTGACGTCCTTATCAGCCTTATGGGACTAGAAAGCTCATTAGGATTATGGTTTAGATAATGGAATGTTGGTGTTACACCCCCATTGTATGTGTCTGTCACTCTGTGTCAAAACAACATGCTTCCACACCCCCTACCAATGACTGAGCTACACAAAAACATTTTCAACATGGTTTTATTAGAACATGTGTCACAACATTGCAGGAAAAATACTGAGATCAATTTCAAATGATGCAGTGGGCCAGTTTGACTGAAATAAGGGACTACCCAAACAGCGGTTGAGTGGTACTGGAACTGGGCTTCATCTAACTCTGAGCAAGCAGTATAAGAAGCAGAATATGACCGTGGATGAAGTCAGATTTAATAAAGAACATTTCTGAAATACATCAATACCAGCCAATTACACTTAAGTATATTGTTTATAGCACATTGAACCAATTAAACAGTCTTTTCCCAGCATCCCATTAAGTCTGTCAATGAATCGTCAATAAACAATTGTGTACCGCCACAGGTCAACAGACAATAGCCCAGGCATGTATGTACGCACGCAGGCACATGCAAACACAGACAGGAGGCCGGTCTGCCCTGAGAGGAGCCTGGCTGCTGGGTCCTCCTATGCTGCCTCGATGTCTGTGGGTTGCTTCCAAGCATCTGTGTTTTCATTTGCGTCTGGTTCGGCAGACCATGTGGTTAAGTGTCATGACTGATGCAGCTCCCTGAGGCTGCGTAGGGACTGGGCACAGCTGGTGATGAGGCTGCACAGCTGGATGCTGCTCTCGACCGAGGCTGCAGCCTGCAGCTCCTGGGTGGCCCAACGTAGCTTGTGCATCAGAGCCTCCTCGGCTAGCGACACAGCCATGAGAGCCGGGCTCTGGGGGGCCAGAGGGGGCGGGCCTGTCAGGGGGACTGCAGCCTGGACTGGGGGGGCGGCTGGTGTGGGGGGAGGGAGGAAGCTGGGAATGGAAGTGGCGGAGCTGGCAGGTGGTGGAAGAGGCAGGGGCCCTCGGAGACCAGAGGCAGCCCCCTCACAGTGCTCGGGCCTGGGCTGGCCAACTATGGACACAGCTGCCTGACTGGAGCCTCCGTTCACCTGGGGGCCGGGCTGGGCTGCGAGTTGTCTCTCCCGAACCTGGGACAACGCCGCCTGGGCATTCAAAGCTGTGGATGTGGAGATAAATAAGTAGAGAGAAGGAAGAATACCAACTGGAAGCTTTGTGTTTGATGTAGGGTGGTTAATATCTACCTGGGTTGTCTTTGTCCACGTCAGAGTCCAGCTCCTGACAGGACACACAGTAGTACTTCTGTTGCTTATCCTGAAGAAGAATGGTCTGCAGACGCACATACACATCCCTTGTTAGTCTGGTACCAAACATTACAGTACATGTATGTCATACTGGGTTAGGGGTGTCTGTTTGCAGAAGCAAAGACTCATGAGTAAGGTTGGGTATCGTTTGGATTTTTAGGACTCCGATGCCGAACCGGTACTTTTAAAACAGTTTTGATCCATAAACCGATTTTTGAAAAACTGAAAAATCACATCAAAGAAAGGCTCCTTCATTTAAAACAAATTTATTGAAAATTATTATTAGATTTAACAATATATTAACCTTTTAAAGTAGGCTACTTAAATGTATAATAAATAAACCTAAGTCACCTAACACACATCTACAATAATTTAACAATAAATAACAGTTACACTATTAACAAGTACAACAACAAAATAAATGTTGAGTTGGTATGCTAACTAAACTAGCTTCAAACTTTAGCAGTTCTTTTGCAGAAAAATTACCATATTTGCCTTCTCTGGCAAGATACGCATGTCACTGGGACCAGGGACTGATGTCCGCAAGCTGTCGAACACGGTGCATCCCCCTGCTTTAAGAAGTATCCCGTGTGTCGCCGCATGTTTCAATAAATTCGACGTGCTTCCCCCTTTGCACGTAATCGTTTTGAAACATTTGTTGCATTTTGCGATGTCGGAATCCTTGGCTGTGAAATACAGCCAGACTTTCGAGCGCTTCGCTTTAGGCATTTTAAATGCACTAAAAGTTAGCTCGCTAACGATAGACTAGCGGAGCGACAGAGCGAAAATATTTTAGTCGACACATTTAGTGGAACCAAAATGAGGAACCGAAATTAGCGTTCTAATCCGGTCCGATTACTACTGGTTGCGTAGGAACTGCTTCCATAGTGGAACCCGGTTTTGGTACCCAACCCTACTGATGAGTCTTTAATTACATATTTAAGATGTTAGATCACATAACACCAAAATAGTACTTTAGTACTTAAGATGTTCTGCTACAGCGGAGCGCCATCTCACCCCACACGTATCGCAGCAGTCACCCAGCATCTTGTAACCTTTCAGTAGGTAGCCCCCCATCAATTTGCTTATCTTGTCCTGGCGGTCCCGCCGCGCCTGGATCACCTTCATCTCGGCCTCTGAGGGCGGTTCCCACTCAAAGTCGTCGTCTAAAAGGAAAACCGTGGAAGCGAGTCAGCAAACACGGGATTTTACTAGAAAAGTTCAGTAACCTGCTCAAACGTTTCTGATTAACAATGACGACATTAGCTAGCTAACCAGCTAACTTGTCAATGCAGCTCTACCAGTTAGCCTAGTGCTGTAGCTACAATTTTTCCAATACAGTAGTCTACGTAAAAGGCACAACAATTAAGCCAGCTAGCTACCTGCAACCATTATACTTCAGCTAGTGTACAAAAAATATGAGCTGCTGAGTTGTTCCTACTTGTGAAATTCTTAAAAAATATCTTAAGTGGTTTGCTAGCAGCTAAGGAGCTAACAAGCTAAGCTAACTTTAGCTATGCTTCCAACTGTTGACAGTGACAGTGACGGACGAGGGATCTTGGAGTTTCCGGAATGACACAAAACGATAGAGACTATAACAGTGAATATCTGAAAAACAGTCGGCTGAACTGATTGATGAATATTGGTATCAAATTTGGTAAATATTCTTGCAACGTTACCTGCATTCAATGCCATGAGTGACACTTCAGTGACCGGTTACTGCACGTGCACGCTACACTGTACACGCACGTGCATAATGGAACCAGTTAGTATTACACTACTGCCACTTGCAGGATGGGCGGACCAAGCACATAACGGTCCACAACTTCATAAATGTATCCAGGAAAAAAGTACAATAAACATAATAATGTTAATGAGCAATTATGCACCTACGTACAGTACGTCCGTAGTCACAGTGAAATGTTAATAATTTTTATCAGTTAAACAAGTATCAACAGTAGTAGGTACTTTATTCATCCCATAGGAAAAATAGTGGCCTTACAGCAAACAAGATAAAAAATAAATGAAAATAAAACTGTAAAATAAAACAATTTTAAAAATGCAGTAACGTTAGAATACAGAGACACAGGGCTGTTCACGTTGTTACACACAAGCTATTTTCAAATATGTACAAAACGCAGCTGAAACACAGAGACATCTAGGTGATGCAGGCCATACACAAGGAATGTACCCAAACAGACACAAGACACATACAGTTACATATTTATAGATTTTTATCGATCATGCCCAACCCCCCTCACATGCATACACACACACAACTAGACAATTCAGGAGCCTTACACCCAGTCAATCTGCCTTTTAAGTTCCCTGCCACAGCCCTTCTGCCCACCCCAGAACGCGCTCGTCCCAGTGCTCGGGCAGTAGCAAAAGGAGGTATCCCACGGCGATGATAGCCGCTGCCGCCACCCTCACCTGGCTGAGCTGAGTAGCTGCCCCCAAGTAGATATCTAGGCCTGGACACAAGCACACACACTGAGGTGCAGCAGGAAAACATTGTTGCATCTCTCTATGCTGCCAGTGATTGTGTTGTGGTGGTGAACTTACCTGTGCTGGCAGGAACACTCAGCAGCATGCCCAGAGAGAGAAGGGAGGGGTAGGTCAGCTCACCCCCCAGGTGCACCAGCACGTTGAAGCCTGGTGGGGGAGCAAAGGCCTCAGCAATAAAGAGACCCCTTTTCACCTTCTCATCCATAAATAGCAGTGATCCGGTCGTGTGGGAGAGATTTACCTAGCAACAAAGCAGCAGTCACACACAGGTGGTCCCAGGGCAGGTGCTGTGTGAGGGGCCAGTACTCCACGTGTGTGAGGTAAAGCAGCACACACACCCAGGAGTGGAGCACACAGCTGCAAAGCCCCACACAGGTCAGCAGCACGCTAGCTGCACCAGACTGCTCCTCTCCCACACACTTCTTAAACAATACCTGCAAATGTACACACACACACGCACAGGTTCATCAACAGTCCACAACAGGCACCTCAAGTGGAAGTTTAGGATGAAGGTAAAAGGACCTTGTAAATGGCGGAGGTTGAGGCTGAGCCTACAGCCAAAGCAACTCCTTTGATGGATTCACTATGGAAACCATCTGCATAGGCCAGCATGACAATCCCGGTGATGGAGAGAATGGCGGCCACAATCTGTAACAACAGAGAGGAAAGTTTAATGTCCCACACAGCACACACGCCCACGCTGGAGTAGTGAGTGGCTGATGCAGTATTTCAGGGTGCACAATCACACACACACTTCCCACCCTCACCCTCACTCCCATGAAGTGGTGGTTTAACCCAATCCAGGCAAGGAGGAAGTGGAAGGCTTGACTACAGCAAAGAACAGCGCAGGCGTCGCCGGGGGCGATGTGTCTGAGAGACAGCAGGTACAGGTAGCCAGACAGATTCCACAGCACCGCAAACGGAGACACGCCTCTCACCACCCCCCGAACCGTCAGGGGCTGGTCGGCAAGGAAACCAGCATACCGCCTGGAAACCACACCCGTGAAATGCACCACCACAAACACATCCTTAACCATCACAAAACAACACCACAGACTACACACATCAAGTATTTTAACTGGGATTATTGAGCTTTGCACTAATTCTACTGACCTCGACAGTTCCCGTTGAGCTCTACGTCTCTACTGACCTCTACTGTCTCTACAGACCTCTATTCAAATTCCTCGGACGGCTAATGTCTATTTATCCCTCTACTATTTCTACTGACCTGTGTTCCCTCTGAGCTTTCTTTAACAACGCTGCAGGGGGGGTTAAATCCTTTGTTCAGTCTGATTCTGAGCTGTGGGGATTAAGGTACAATGCTGCTGTAGGCAGGTCGGAATAAAGCAGCTCAATCCTACGAGTTAGCTCTAGCTTGTCAGGTACCCATGTACAGTCGTCTCACCTGCAGTTGAGTTCGAGTCTCAGTCCACAGGTCACTGGGTTTCAGTCTCACCTGATGTGTGTGGCGGGCCCGTGTGGGGACCCTGCCCCCAGTAGATGCATCAGGTAGTGAAGTGGGAAAAGGAGCAGGTTCCAGGTGCAGCAGAACCAGGTGATGAAGAAGGGGGCTGGGAGCAGCTGTAGAGCCAGCCTGGCGCTGTGAGTGCCTCCTGCCCACACCAGCGCCACACAACCCCCCAGGAGCAGCCCGCACGCCACCCGGCGGATCGCCCGCAGCCGGCAGTGGGCGCAGCAACCTTGCTTACCCCCTTCGGCCTCTCCCTCCTCCACCTCTCCTCCTCGGTCTCCCTCTGCTAAGTCAGTGTCCCCATCCCTCTGTCTTTGCCCATCCTCTGCAGCACAGGGAACAGACAGCACCAGACACAAGCACTGCCATCTCATTATATTTGGATAAATAACTTTCCACAGAAAGGCCATGGACACAGCACATCATGTAACATCAGGCTACCACGGAGGTCCCTCTGTTGGACACTGGGTGATGTCGTCCCGTGTCACTCACCTGTGGGCGCAGGCAGCTGCAGGAGGTTGGGGCTGGGGGCCGGAGACGGAGACACCTTAGCAGAGAGTCTGTTCATGTCCTCCTCTTGGATGTGGAATTGCAGGACAGGAACGGCGGGGGTCGAGTTGTGGGTAGCAGCAGTTGTGTATGTGTGTATGTAAAAGGTGTGTCTGGAAGGCTGTTAGCCTGTTCGGGTCAGTGAGTGACTAGGTGGGAGGAGCCTGTTCACTCGAAGGCTTCTCTCTTCGCTCTTTCGAGGGGTCTAATACGAACAGATAATCAGCTATGGGAGGAATGCACACACTAACTCTGTGCCAGAAGGGGCTTGCACACATCGTCCAATCAAATTTGGTACTTTGAATTTGAGTTTGAATTTCACCCTTATCTAACCAGGGGACAAATACAGTTCTCACATGTAACATCCATGTTGATCATACACGATACAGTGTCCATACTTCATAGAGAGCATTAGTTCTCTAGCAGTGTCTCCTGTCCTAAGCCTCTATGTCCTGCAGACATGTGGGCCTCATGGTGGTGCTACAACTACAAAAGGCTCAATTGAGAAGGACATGAAAGACTCTTTTAGAAGTATGTATGTTGTTTTTATTTTGGTCAATGACTGAGCAGTCAAAAAAATAGTTCCATACACATACACAGAAACATATCACAGAAAACAAAATTGGTTGACAGTTTTAGAACTAGAGGAATCTTTGGAATTGAGAAGAGGGTGAATTGTACCTAGGTCATGACCCTTTGAGCTTTCACCTCCTAGATAAGAGGTGACATAGGGGGGCATGGATGGGTTTATATCTGCATAGAGATGTCACATAAGATCAAACAGGACTCAATAGAGAACACACAGCAACATCAACGTCTATGATTCGTTACTTTTTGTGAGACAAAACTAATATTCTGTTTGCGTGGATCTAGGTGTGGGACCTCGGTTCAAAGCTTCAGGTTCCTCCTGCCTCTGCTGTCCTTCCTCTTCCTTGTCTTGTCTCTAGGGTGGTCTAATCAACCAGCAGGGTAACATCCGATCTGCAGAGTAACACACACTCAACAGTCACTCACACACCTCAGTAAATGATGCAAAAAAGGGACATTCCCCCCGAGGCAAGTAGGGTGAAGTGCCTTGCCCAAGGACACAACATCATTTGAAGCGGCCGGAATCTAACTGGCAACCTTCAGATTACTAGCCCTATATTACTAGAAACACACACACGAGCATCCGCATGCCTCACCAGACTGTTCCAGGTACTGTGGGGTGTTTACTAAAAACATATCTCACCTGGCTACAAGGGACTCTACTCCAGGGGGCTGCAGAAACATCAGAAGCGTGGCATCATCAGGGTTAGACATAACAAGAAGCTAAGCACACACTTAACACTCACATCATGATTACAGATGTTTTGAAATGTTTCCCTGAAGTTCTTTTTTCAAAACATGTTGATAATGCTGGAGATTAAGCAAGTAATTGATATCTATTTAATACTTACACTTCTGCTCAAAGTGGTCCATGCCAGCAGAGTGATTAGGTGGGGTGGGGGGGGGGGAGGTGACATTGGGTAACGTTAGTGTCATTTCACCAGTAGAAGGCGCCACAGCACTTCTAGTAGGACAACAGCACCCAGAAAGGGGGATGTAGGAAGGTAAGCAGACGGGTGGACAGTTAGTTTACCTTTGGGTTTGGGGTGCATGAGAACCAATGGGAGCTCCACTGTTACGTCACTGTGGAGACAAACAACCGATTAGAACGTCGAACAGAAGCACATCAAACGCTCTCCTCTGATTGGATAAGAGTGATGTCATCAGCGGTATAGACACCTACCTGGCTGTGAGTCCTCCAAGCAAGCTGCAGGGGAGAACACAGAGCCAAGCACGTCAGTCCAGTTAAATGAGAGTCACGTGATCTAAAAGGTTAAAGGTCACGGGGTCTTACCCTCCTCCAGACACCATCAGGTTGACCTTGATCTTGTAGGACACCATGATACCCAGAACCTCCTTGTCCATGCCGGCTCTCAGCCTTAGAGAGAAAAGAGGAAAAGGAGAGACGAGAGCACAGGGGAGAGAGGAGAATGAGGGTTAGCAGAACAGGTTGAAGCCGAGGCGGGGTGAGGGTGTGTAGGAGGAGGCGGAGGGCAGACACTCACACTGTGGTAGACGCCAGGTTGGTGTCCTCATCCTTCAACCTGCCATCCAGGGCCAGGCCGGTCTTCTCCTTGTTGTCTACCAACAAGGGGGTGACCGTCAGTGCCTTTTCAAAAGTCGCACTGGCCTCTACCGTCTCCCTACAGGACAAAGGCGGCACATAATAGACATCAGTATTTTTCGTCAAATAGATTAGGGATGAATCAGAGATTCATTGACCAGGGGCATAGACAGTCATTGTTAACATTCGGGGCTAAGGCCAAACCTAACATTGGACCTTGAGGAGGCCTTGAGTAGGCCATGCTTGACTGTTACAGCATGTCACGCAAACTCACACATCACAGACATTTTTTTTTGTCGAGATATTAAAATAACATTTGGGGCTACGCTCAAAAAGTTCCAGAAAAAACGGCTAGCGACGCCCCTGTCATTGACAGTCTGAGGAATAACTGCTATCCCCCTTGGATGTTGCTCAGGTCATAACCAAAAACAAAAACTCACGCAAACTCCTGACTAAGGACATTCTTGGTGTATTTATCTGCTGAGTAGAGCACCACATCTGTGGTCTGGTCAACTGTGTGTGAGAGGGAGAGAGAGAGGGATAGGGAAGGAGGGAGAGTGTAATGAGTATTATTTTGAAGATGCAGACATACAACCATTTCTAGCCTAACCTCTCAACAACTTACTCGTGATTTTGATTTTCTTCACAGTTTTGGTTGTCTCATTGTTGACCTTGATTTTGATAGGGATGGGGTCTCCGTGGTAGAAGAGCTGAAGTTAAAACCACATTGTTTTACAATAAAACACAACATAAGTCACAGTTCAATAGGCCTGCAAAAGTAACGGATTACAAACGTTCACAAAGCAGTAGAACTCTAGGTCAGCTGGTGAGGTAAGTGCTGCTGCGTAATGTAGGAAGGCGAGGTTTTAGCAAGGCCCTTACCTCCTTTTCCAGAGAGGCCTCCAGGTGAACGGGTTTGTCGGACATCATGAAGCTCTTGCAGATGTCGGCCTTGGGCCCTGCAGTGTCCTTGTCCGGAGCAAACTGGATTTTACGGATGATAAGACGGCAGGTGTCTCTAGCAGGTGGAGGAGGGAGGGGCAATAAAAAAGAAGGCAGAGAGGAGGACGAGCAGGACCCATCAGTTCATGCTAGTGCATACTGCAGCTGAGAGACAGATATTGCAGGTATGGGATACAGTGGCTTGTGTTGTGTCAGCAGAGAGCGGCACTTACTTCTTATCAACCTTCTCTTCGGGGTTGTCGGCCTCCTTGGCGAGGTAGGCCTTGACCTCGAAGTCCACTCCACAGGCCTGAGGGTGAGGTGGAACCAAGTGGACAGAAGGTGAGCCTCGTGTCACCTCGAGTCACTTTGGGATAGATAACTGAACAAGCGTCACAGTACTTACTTTGCCCTTGTCTTCCAGGTTTGGCTGCAGAGTGACTGAGCATGGCAGGTTGGTGGGAATCTGCAATGCACAGCGGCAACACATCAACACCCAACTTGTCATGCATAATCCCACACAAAAGCCCAAGGTGTGTGTTGAGAAGTATGCGTGTGCCTTTGTGTGCCTTACGTTGAATGTGAAGGCGTGGCCCTGGTCGCCGGCCTTCTTCAGCAGGGTTTCATGCATGGGGGTCGGGGTGGGCTTGTGTCCTCCTGTAGGGTACAGCTGGACCTGCTGGGCCCAGATATCCTTCCTGAACGACAGGCCAATGACATCCAGGTCATCACGGCCATAGCGGAAGGCACATACTAGTTGCACCCACACTAGGTAAAGAGTCACCACACGTTGGTGTACGGATTAGGAAGTGACAGGAGAGAGTACCGTGGATTTAGTGCACCGGATATGTGTGAGACAGTGGTCTGGTAGGGTTTGGTTCTGATAAATTACCTAAGAAATACTTTCTAGCATTAGCTAAAACAGAGCATTAATAAAACAAAACCAACTTTGAGCTAGCTAACTCTTAGTAAAAAGAATTATGTTTACATCAAGGAAACTGTTGAGAGAGTTTACCTTTCCTGTCTCCAAGATCTGCAGGGTCAATCTTCAGTACACCCTCTGGAAAGAAATTGAATGTATCAAATACAATAAACTGTGTACCTGTGACCCTTAGAGTAGATAGATAAACATTCCAGATCGACTCACCAACAGAATCAACGATGTTAACATGATCAACATAATCTCTCTTCCCCAAGTACAGGGTTAACTGTTCAGACACAAAACAGAGTTCAAAGTCAGTACACGAGAGTCAGACGGTCAATGCTGGACTCGCTGAAACCTGATTAGACAAGATTAAAAAGAGACACTAACCCATTCTAATGCTAGTTCTTGGATAAAGCAATTAATGAAGCGAGCATTAGAGAAACAAACAAGCAGATGTGGTATCACTTACTCCTCCATTTCCACTGGTCTTCTTGTAAACCCTGAGATGAACAGAGAGAGAACCAGACAATGAGATGGACTTTCAAATGTACTTCTATTCATGATGTTGACTTTCATTGGACTTTTTTATTTATTTATTTTGTCTTCTGTCGATGTGTAGGTGCCATATTTGAAGGTTTCCTGCAGGTTATAAATCGGTGCTGTCACGCTTGTGCACCTAACAGTCTGTGTGTGCAAAGACCTTTGTCTGAGAGCCGACCTTATGAGGCAGGGATGGTGGTATTAAAGGGCTGTAGAAAGCTCCAACCTCCTCTGCCCTCACTTCTCCTCTCCTGGCCTCTAATCCGGCAGGGTGACTCTCCAGGATAGTCTGGGGTGTCCCTACCTCTGCATTGCATACGGAAGCAGGCTTACACGGCAGGCTTAGTATCCTCCGGGATGTTAATACCTGACATAGTGACGTACATCTCCAGGACCGTCACCACCCTGCCCACTCTGTTTATTTATTTATTTCAATTTATTTCAGATCCGTAATAGTGGAGGATGAAACGTCTTATTAAACGAGGGTTTCTTCAACAGAACATGTGTTCATGTCTAATTCTTACTGTGGGTGACAGCAGGGTCATGATGGCTTTGTGCCAGCCCCCTTTTTACTTCCCTCTAGTTTCCAAATTGTATTTTTCTTTCGTTATTTTCTTTATTTCTATTTATTTTCCATAGTAGTTTATTCCAATGTTTTGTGTTGTTTTGGTTTTCTATTAAGTGTATTTATAGTTCTAATAATGTCATTTGTTACTTCTCTTATTTCAATTTACTAAAACGTTTCCCCTAATAGCTGTGCTTGTGAGCAGAAGGTTAATCTTGCAGATCCGCCTAACAGTTTTGGTGGAGAGCAGCCTAATTCTGGAACAGATTCACCTGAACTCTCCCCGGATTGAAAGGGTCCCTCAGGTAAAGTGATCACAAGTGGTGGAACACGTTTGCAAACAGCCATTTATGCATGCCAAGCAGAATCAAGGCCTCCTGGCCAGCTGGCAGGAATTTAAGCCTTTAAAAGCCCTAATGACCAATGTTACATTTCAGGAGTTCTGAAGGTCTCTTTGGGCCTGCCCCGGGCCTTGACCCTGGAGTCGTGGAGGAGGGAGGGGTGCTCAAAACAACAGAAAGAGTGGAAGGGTAGGGAAACACACTTCTCTCCTCTCTGTCTCCCTTTACTGTGCTCTCAGCAGTAAATACAAATATTTATGTAGCACTACCTAAAATGTCTTATAAGGAGATGTATAGATCCATGCATATGCTCTTCATTTGAGAAGCTGCCGAATTTATCTAAGTATAGGTTTCTATTGAGAAAGAACTTTTGTAGACAATGCCCTCCATGACTTTAGGATGGAATACATAACCAATAGAAATGAAACAATAAAATGTATTTTAGGCTACAGAGAGATTGAACTTACTTTGCCATGTTTCCGTAACCTGCAGATTACTTCTGTGGAGAAAAACAATTAAAATGAGTGATTTGATGCAAAGGTCTAATTAAAATGAACATACCTTTCCTAAATCCTAACACAGATATGATCTATGTTGTCAGATAAGCCGAGTGGCAGGACTAATTAGGTGGAATGGGATTACAGCATTTTAGTTAGTTAGTAGTTAGTTCTCCACAGCCTAATCTCCTCGCAAGGATTATTCCTCTGTAACTCCGCTACTACTAGCAGCGCTCATCCTAAAGATTAGCTGTCTAACAAGCCTATCAGGATACCTGCAACGGATTGGTCCAGTAGCTATGTCATACTCCATTAATTTAACTTGACTTAACTAAATACATAAAGAGGTCATGGTAAAAACTATTTTTTTCTTTCAAATTGGCCAGTTGGAGAAAAGAGAAAAAAAATCTTTCTGTCAAAAATCTTTACTCGCGGGTTTAGACCTCCAATCAGAAGTGTAAAATCAGCACCAGGGAGAGCGACCTGGGCCCATGGCAGGAACCGACCAACATAATGCTAATTGTGAATCAAATACCTGATTTAACCATCAAAAACTACTACATTTTAGAAGCAGGCTTATTTAACCTAGTGAGCTCTAAATGTTTATTTGAAGACTATAGTCTACTTATGTTCAAAATAAACAGTGTGCAGACAAAGGGTCAGGTGGCTGAGCGGTTAGGGAATCGGGCTAGTAATCTGAAGGTTGCCAGTTGTGTCCTTGGGCAAGGCACTTCACCCTACTTGCCTCTGGGGAATGTCCCTGTACTTACTGTAAATCGCTCTGGATAAGAGTGTCTGCTAAATGACTAAATGTAATGTAAATTTAAAGAAACATATCCTCATCTCAGGTTTTTCATCAATGAGTGCTCCCTGAACTATTGGCTGACACAAGTAAAAAGGATCCGACACACGGATCTGCTATATGTGACCTGAACGACAAAGTAGTCCATGTAGAGTAATTAATTTAAAAGGTGTTAAAGCTGACTGATAGGCGTCCGCAGAGTCCAATATCAAGAGCAAAAGCCACACTACTTGACAGCAAATAAAAAAAATTCTATGAACCATCATGTGCATAGGTCCAGAGTGCTGCCTATATACCTAATGATGCAAGAAGAAGAGAATGTATTGACAGGTTTAAAGATTGTTATTGACATTTTTCCAATACCTGAAAGAAACTGCAATGTTACTTTCACTGCTATGCTATACGACCAGCCTAATGCACTTCTAAATCATATCCCCAATCTGCAACATATTATGGTTTTAACCATGTCATTTAGAAAGTTCTCTGCATGCTCTCCTGGATATTGTCTGTCGTCTTACCTTTTCCTGATTGGATGCGCCCCAGATGCTCCACGGATCTCAGGCAGGTATTGAGTATCAGGGAGTACAGCCTCTGACTGTTGACATCAGGCTTTATACCCGGACCTCTGCTCCCTCCCCCAGATTTACTGGCTCCATGTAAAGGCCGTTGTCTGCCTCACAATCCAATTAATCAATTAGCAGACAGCGTTTTTGGACTACAAAGGGCTTAAAAATACCACTACTAGGCATTGTAACCAAAGCAGGTGATCCAAGATTCAGTGACGGGCTGTGTTTCTGGGCTATAAATAGGCAGAAACCTTGTTGTCTAAATTTGTAGGTTTCATACATTTAATTTGTCATTGATAACCCATTGAACTGCTTTTTCTTCTTCTTATATTCAATGATACTCATTTCAGTAGCTGAGTTTCTCATCCATCTGAAGGCTACTACCTAACATGTAAGGCCAGACTGCTAACTTTAAAGCACTTGGCACCTCCTGCAGTCTACAGTGGAAGCAAATGCCACGCTGGCATTTGACGTGAGCTGGTGCAAGGAACATCACCTAAATCGATCTGTGCTTAGTCTAGTCACCACATGCCAACAAGGGGATCACGATTGGCTTAATGATTATCAGTCTCGAACATTTAACCCCGACATGCAGAGGACATCCTTAGTTGAAGCACCCAGAATTAGGGTTTACATTTTATAATGGGAGTCAGGGAGTCAGGTGGCTGAGCGGTTAGGGAGTCGGGCTAGTAATCTGAAGGTTTTCAGTTCGATTCCGGCAGTGCAAAATGACGTTGTGTCCTTGGGAAAGGCACTTCACTCTACTTGCCTCGGGCAGAATGTCCCTGTACTTACTGTAAGTCGCTCTGGATAAGAGCGTCTGCTAAATGACTAAATGTAAATGTAATAATGCTGAGGAATGGACCAATGTTGAGGTTGACCGGTGTCCATTTCTGACTTACGTGCGTTTCACGTGAGAAAGCTTGAGGGCTTTCCTGGTGGCTTTGGGTTTCTTCCCAAGACTGACTATCTTTGGCATTGTGACCCGATGAGATTAGTCTCCCAGTTCTATTCCGGCGGAGGACTCCGGGTCATATCTGAACTGTTACTCAAGAATGTGTCAACAACTGACATGTAAACAGGTAGGATATTTAGAGCCTACATAAATCAACAAGCCTACAACCCCTTAGCGAGATTACTGAAAAATACATGAATACAAAAGTAATCCTGACCAAGTGTTCTGCTTGTAATCCCAATTGTTTACACAAGATTACTTTAACTCTGGTAACTTCACTAGCCTGCTATATCTGGTCATTAGTATTTGGATTTCACATCTTCAGTTTTTTGTGCTCTAGAACAATGGCCTAAAAATACACTCCATTCCCTCCTGAAGGAAATCCTAGCCCTTAGGCCTGTTATTCAAACACTGAAACATTGCCCAAAAGCTTTAGATGTCCTCAGTGTATTGCATTTGTAAAGAATGGAGGACATACCAAACCTCCCTTCAACCCTACTGCCAATGGAGCACATGACAGGTCAGAAGGGCTTGCTTAGAAACTCACATACATTGTGTGTGAGTCCATTTGACCAGCTGAACTCTGGTCAGGTGAAGACACTGACAATCCTAGACCACCCATGTTTGACCACAATTACTTGATCTCCCCGAAAGTATAGATGGCCCATTAGTTTGTGACATAAAGCATTAAGGCCATAAACCCAGAGTGGTCCTTAAAGCCTGCCTCACTGGCTCAAAGTAATCGTCAGAGCCCCGGGCCAAGGTGGGGCACAAGCCTGTTTCATGTCCTACCTGGAAGATTGAACAATAGTGGCCTATTGTTGTCCACCTGACAGTGAATGATGTAATAGTGCATCTTATTGGGAAGGCTGCACATCAAAGGTCTTTGTCTGATTACAGTAAGCCACTTACTGATCTTAAGCTCCGATGGAAATAGCCGAGTTGGAGTTAAAATTGTGACTCCAAGTGTTTCATTCCGAAAAGCAATGGTACAATAAGTACCAATGACTGAACTTAATTTGTCCTCGCTCGCAAAAAAACCCAAAACGGATTCAATTTCCCGTTTCTATTCCAATATTTTGAATGTGGCAATTGTAGTATTCCTGAAAATGTAAGCACTCACTATGAATAATCAATCAATGGTAAAATACCAAATACTTCAATTACGTGTAGGGTCGGCTAGAGACGACTTTGTTTAGTAGAAAGACTGAGGCCTGATCCTCACCATACTAAAGTGAACACACTCTACTAAACTATTCTGATGTCATAATACATAAAATATGCCCTAAAAATGTATTGTGCATCAGCAACTGTATGTTCTGGTTTTATATTCTGAATTAGGTTAAATAAATCACATGATCGCTGCCTCCAAAATGAATGCATTCATTCTGAAGAAGATCCCACAATCTGATGCACAGTACTAACCAGCACGGCAGTTTATCTGTCAACAAGATTTGTACGTTTGTACTCACCGATCCATTGGGATTTTTTTTTAGCCGGTTATAAATGTATTTTTCTATTAGGATGTCTGTATGAACAATACAAATAGGGCCTTCTACATCATACCTGTCAAGTAGCTGCTGTTTGGCCTATGCTGCTAACCATTTCTACTCTTACTGTTAGATACTTAACAGCAACACAAAAAAATGTCAAATTGTTTATATCAAACTGGACATTGTTTCCACCGACATCAGGTCCCCTCAGTTGGGAAGTGTTGACATCTAGTGGCTGAAAGGACCATGGGAGATCAGTCACATCACATCTCTGCCACTTGCTCTTCCAGTAGTGGGTTCAATGGAATTTGTATTTTATTTTTGTATCCTATACAGACCGTTGCATACTAAAAATGATCCCATCTCTTTAAATCACAAGGAAGGAGAAAGCATGTGAAGGGCTATAACCTACACAGAAGCTAGTTAACATCAGGAAGAATGTTGAACATGGGGCCAGTGTGTAGTGTGGGAGCAGAGGCAACATGTTTGTGCGAGTGAGTGCACACCGTTTCCTCCATCTTCTGAAATTGGGATGAAGGGACAAGGCCCTCTAGTGGTAACTGGTGGTCATGTGTAACTAATCAGGGCTATATCCAGTATATTTGACATTCATAGCTCACATTTCACATTTTCTCCAGAAAGCATTCAATAATCTTCTCACCGACACCATGTCTGATTTATTTTCATTTCCGGCGAGTGGTAACACAGCACCAAATTGCTCATCACCATTCCCACTGTTGTAGAGTAGAAAAACAAAACAAGGCTATACCATGGAACAACCTACAGACAATAGCTTCCGAATGAGAAAAGCCTTACATGTAAATACTGCATGACTGTTAAATCATATCTAAGTCAAGACAGTGGACCAGATGCATGAGCCCCTAACACACTCTCAGTAAACTATCCCTCTTTACTCTCCCATCATAAAATCAATCCAGTTGTTTCAGTTTTTTATATATATATTTTGAAACAAACGCACCGTGAGTGACAGGTAATGGGCAACAACCATAACTGGATCAACAGCAAACTTTAACTCTACTAAACATTTCCTGCAAACAAAATCCTGCGTTTCCCTTTCGGTCGTTGCATGACATCCTTTGTGGGAGCGGGCTTAGGAGATGCTGAATAACAATCTTTACAGAACGGCCATCCAAGTGACACAGAGAAAGCAACGGTTTCATCCTGCGCTCACGACGCATGTCAAACAGGCTGATCAATAGGCGTCATTTTTTAATTTTCTCTCTTTCCGAAAAAACCCTAACAAAAAGGAATTAAACATGCCAGATAGGCCGATTGTTGAGAGTATGTATGCATCAGGAATAGTCTGACCAGACAAAAAGAGTGGCTATCAACAACAACAATCTCAGATGGAGTGAGGCTGGGAGAGGCATGAAGAGAGGGAGGGGAGGGAGGGATGGAGGGATGGCTGAGGGAGGAGGTGTGGCTTGCAGCAGTGAAGTTAGTCAATGTCCATCTCGGGCAGCTTCTTCTCAGCAGTGTCTGGGTGGGCCGGGTCTGCCGCGGGGGTCTTCTCCGGGCTGCCAGGCTGGGCGTCCGGCTCTTCCTGTCCGTTCACCGGGCCGTTCTGCTCCCCCTTCTCCTCCTTGGGCGGCTCCACTTTGGGCTTGGGTTTGGAGACCACGGGGTTGCAGGCTGAGAAGAGCTCCTGGAACGAGACGGGGGGGGGGGGGGGGGGGGGGGGGGGGGGGAACGCATGCTGACGTCTCAGACAACGAACCGTGTTTCAAGCGGATTCAGGTTTGAAGGGGCTGATGTTACGGTGCCTCTATGTAGGGAGACCAAAACGCTCCGTTACAAAAGTATTTCTTAATGGGCGGATCGTCGGCCAACAAGCCATCATAGCTACCTTGATCTTGGCCTGGATCTCTGTGACCTTCACCGCAGGTTCCAGGGTCAGGTTCTGTTTGCTCTGCTGGTTCATTTTGCTGTTCATCCAGATCATGGCTTCACTAGCCAGCTTGTCCACCTTGTCCACATCGGCCGCATCTAGATGATCGTACAGTTCCTCCTGAAACGCAAAAAGCACACAGAGACATAGTCAGGGTTGGAACACAGCCATCACAGTATCATGGAAACACATGGGTGTAATAACAGAACATCTCCGATACCTTTGTCTTGTATGCCTCGACAACTTTCATGTACTGCTGGATCTGTTTGCCCAACTGGTCAAACGCTTTTGGTCTCTCCTCGGCCTCCATGTACCTGTCCTGGATGGGCTGGCCCAGTTTCTGTGGGAGACATACTGGAGTGGTCAGACCGTGCTCTGCCTACGCTAGCGTCTCAGGCGCCTGTCAAACGGGGCAGGTCGTCGCTCATGGTTACCTTGAGCTCGGCCAGTTTGTCGATGTAAACTTGTTTCTGTTGGTCCTCGCCGTCTTCATACAGCCAGTTCTCTGTGTCCTCCAGCTTTAGAGAAAACGTGTCTCGGTCCTGCGTTGGGAGGGAGAGAGAAGAAGAAACCGCTGGTTTTTTCTCCCGCCTACATTATCCCACTCCTTTCACAGCGAGGCCGGAGGCAGTGGATTGGAGGAGAAAACAAACCCAAACGAGCGATGGGAGAACCTGCCCCCCCAGAGCAGGCGTTCACCCCACCCCCACCCCCGGGTGTCTACTCACCGCTTCCCCGACAAACTTCTCCAGCGCTCCGTGCAGCTTGCCCCTCATCTCGTACACGTACTCCTCCACGTTGTTCTTGGCGTCGTTCCTCTCCTTCTCCAGCTTGTCCTGCATGATCATCTTCCCCTGCGCGCGAATAGGAATTGCACATTTACACCCATCCCCCATCGCCGTGTCCACTTCTGTCACGCGTTCATGCTACACAAGCCTAAGTCAACTGTTGAAATTCGGACTGGGCTGTGGGCGAAAAACGGGGGCCCAACGGCCATGAGGTCATTGGGAAATAAATAGGCGAGCTATGGGGACTGGTTGTGGTTCCGAGCCGTCTTGGAACATTACCTCACTCTCTACAAACAGATTGAGTGTGTCGTTGGCTAGCTGCCAGTGCAGGCTGTTGTCGATTGGCAGCTCGACGATCTTTGTTTTCACTTTGGGCTTCTTGGCCTGTGGAGGCTGGTCTGTCTTCTTCTCCTGTTTGGCGTCCTCCGCGGTCGTCTGAGGGGGAAGACAACTCTTAATGAGCAGTGGACAATCTGCTGTCTCTATAAACTATGTACACTATGACAGCTCCAATGGTCTTGAATCCAAAGCTTAAAAACAAATCAATATCTTTCATGCGTTTCCTCAAACTTTGTGTTTGGATGTTTCTACATGTATAACGTCAGGCGTCTGGCTGGGATAGGGTAGACCCTGCAAACTTTCTAGAAGTTTCTGATGAGGTCAAAGGCTGAGGACATGACCGCTTACCTCCATGTCTTCAGTCTCAGACTTCTTGTCTCCATTTTCTTTCTGGTTGTCCCCCTGGGCTTTCTGCTGATCATGGTCAACCTGCATCTTACTCTGGAAAAGTGAGAGGAACCATGATAAATTCTGTTACCTGGCCCCGAGACCAAGTATGTCCTTACTTCCTGCCTTTGGATAATAGCTGATGAATAACATTAATGGCAAAATCTTAGCATAACAGTTTGTGTGGTTTAAAATAAGAGATACATGAAAATACAACATTTTGTGGTCAAATGAACTTTCCCAAAAATTACGACAGTTAAACAAAAAAAACTTTTCACTGAATCCGAGAGTTTAGTCATTTTTTTCCGAATGGGTGTAAGTGTGCATACTTGCTATTGTGTTCAGAGTAACAAGTGTGCACTCAGCCAAGCCAACAAATCACCCACCCACACGCCCTCTAACAAACCTCCTCCTCCTTCGCAGCTGGCTCCGTCTCCATAGGCTCCTCCCCCTCGGCAGGCTTGAGGACCTCCACCAGGGAGGCGCTGGACACGCTGAACACCCCGTGGACGTTGATCCGAACCTTCACCTTGACCTTGGAACTCTCGCCAGAGGCTTGAGGAACCACGTTCTGGATCATAAATTGCCCTGGAGGGGTGGAGGGAAACGGGATTAGACATGCAGAGCAGCATGGCAGCACCAAAAGCTACGTTACGAGTCATTGCTTTAATAGTAACATGATCACTCCAAAGTGGAACCGAGATACATGCTAGCCTACCAGGCTGCAGAAACTACGGGTACCTATTGTGGGGTCCGGGTAGGGCAGCTCTTTGGGGGTGTTGTAGTATGCATCCAGGGAGAAAGGCTCCCTCCGGTAGAAGGTCAACACTTTGGAGAAGGGTGCTGCATGGTTCTTTGGGAACACCTCACAATCACTTGATTGGAAGAGACCAAAACAAACAATTGATCGGTCAGCTGAGACGACAAAGTTGAGTTTAGTATTCAAGGTCATTAGGGCATTCAGTGTCCCGGTGTTTCCTAGAATGGGACGTCCTCCTGTGGTCGGAGCTCTCACCTCAGCCCCTCCTCCGCGGCTGAGTTCCACTTCAGGGAGATGGGGTAGGGGGCCACGTCGGTGATGGAGAACTCGCGCACTTTGAAGGCTGGGGACAGGATGGCACACTGGGGAGAGAACATGAGGAGGGGGGGGGGGGGGGGGGGGGGTGGCGTTAAGCACAACACCTTCAATGTCTCCTCTCAACCTCTCTGCACCACACACTTACCAACTATTATACGAATGACGCTACAGGTCAGTCGGTATTGCGAAAGCATACTGCTGACCCCCCCTGACCTAGAAGGAGTTTGGATGGGACACGGTGTGACTCGCGTTGCGTTAAGTACCTGCAGAGCGCATCCTCTTGCGACCGCCTCGTCTGCGTTTAGAGTCGTGCTGAGCTCCTTCCCAAAGAATTTGCTGACTCTCTCTTTGATGGCCGGCATCCTGGAGGCGCCGCCCACTATCTCTACCGCGTAGATGTCTTCCTTTTTCAGCTCTGGAAAGGAAACAGGAAACACTTTAGTCAGATGATGCAGGTTGATGTTTGAAGAAAGAAAAAAAGAAAAGATAAAACACACATCCTTCCTTTCTCCTAACACAGCAGAAACAACCATTTTGGAGACGCTGGATTGGCGTTTGAAACGACTGTGGCAATCCAATGAGAGTGTTAAATGTAGTATGAATAGTCACCGGGAGGGCATGACTAAAGTGGCGCGTTGCTGAGGGGATACTCTTGTTACTGTTAACAAACACGGCAACTCACTGGTTTGCTCCATGACACTGCGGAGGGGAGCCTCCACTCTGGCCAGCAGCCCTGCACACATCTCCTCAAACTGGCCCCTGCGACGACACGGTCATCGGGATATTATTAGGCACGGTGCTCACAAACAGCTGCTCGAATCATGACGCCAAGACACACGGATTCAAAACACTTCCTATCACATGGTAGGACAGCAGCCAGAATGTAACAAGAAGCAGCGTTCTGTTCCTAGGACCTCAGCAGGGATGGGATGGATTAGAAGACTTGTATCCAGGCAACTGGTGGGCAATATACACCCATCCCAAATAGTCAGACCTACGGAGGTGCATGTGGGACTAGTTGTTCATTTCAATGTCAGCAACGTTCCAAGTACTATGAGAGGTCGGGGGTTATGGGTGGTACCTGTTGAGTTTTGCGGAGACATCAATGTCGTTCATGAAGCACTCGATGTTGAGGGGCAGATCAGAACAGTTGGCACTCATCAGCTTCTTGAGCTTCTCGCACTCCTGGTAGAGGCGGACCAGAGCTTTGGGCTTGGTCTTCACGTCCAACTTGTATTTCTTGGCAAACTCCTCGCAGAAATGGTTCACGAGGAACTCGTCAAAGGCCTTGCCTCCCAACTCGGAGTCAAAAGCAGTGGCCAGAATCTGAGATGACAATAAAGATGTTCGGTTGGTTGGCAATATAAACATAGTTGACAGAACAGCCAAGTATTTTACCTATCACAAACTATTTAACTCTTAATTAAAAAGATTTTTTTTTTTAAGAATTAAAACTATAAAAAAGATCTACACCAAAGCCGAGGCCAGACCAGGTTGTTGAGTGTAAACAAAGCTAACAGCATGTTGATTGTTCTTCCCTTGGTCTGTACTGGCATTAGTGAACTGAAGGGGCACAACCAACCTTCAGCTTTCCTTTGTTGAAGGCACAGACTGAGACCTGATACGCAGAGTGGCCCACATCAACAAACACCACGGTCCTGGGCTTCTCCTCAGGGGCAGGGAGATCCTGTTTATAGATCCCATATGCCAGTGTAACTGCAAGACGCGTACAAAACAGGACGCGAAACAGGAAAGATGATATATTAAAATGATGCAAGTGCATTTCATCAAAAATGTCCAGGTCAAGAAGAGCATGTCCTAGCATTTCTCGGTGTCTATCGTGACGCATTGTTGCTACGAACCCGCAGTGGTCTCGTTCATAAGTCGTAGGCAGTTGAGCCCAGCGATTTGAGCTGCGTCTATGACAGACCTGCGCTCTGCATCAGTGAAGAAGCTGGGCACCTGGAGGTAAAGAGCCATAGAATCACCACTGTGCACCACCAACTTGAGCCTTAGAAGGGTTATTTCAGGGGCACAAGACCAACTGCAGGGTCTCTTCACTTTGACTGATACTGTGATACTAGGATCTGTGCAACATCAATTATCCACATGAGAGAATACATTTTGATGACATAACCTCTTTTTTTTTAAACTAAAACAAATAGCTGTTCTCTGATGCTGTCGTTTGAAAACAGTTTAGCACCGCCGCTGGTTAGTGTGGTCGGAAAAACGTGCTTACAGATATGACACAGTCAGCGACAGGTTTCTTCAGGGCGCTCTCAGCAGTCTCCTTCAGTTTGGTCAGCAGCATGCCAGTCACTTGTTCAATGCTGAAGACCTTCTCCTCCTCCATGTACCTCACCTAGGGACGGAAATGAAGAGGGCTGTTTCGATGCAAAGACAAAACCTCCACAACATCTAATAAAGTAGCAAAACAGCTTTACAATGGAACATCCAGATGCGGCATATTCCTGTGTATGATGTCTCCTCAAAACTTTCAAATGTACCTTAATACCAGTAGTCCCAGAGGGCATCTGGGCGAGGTCATAAACCACGTTGGGCTTGGATGACTGGATGTACGGATCGGTGAACGCCCTGCCATGGAATCGTTTGAAGCCCTGAACTGTGTTTGTACAGTTGGATACAACCTTTCATGGGGAGAGAGGGGGGATCATTGATACATGATCAATTTGCACAGCATTTTCTAATGTGTGAGGAGATACGCGTGCACAACGTACCTGGCTTTTGGCTGCTGCTCCTATTGACCGATTTCGCGGTCCAAATGACACACATGCTCTGTAACCCAAAAAGCTATGTGTTACAACCTTCCTCTTTACAGAGATGAGCTACTAGGCAATGTTCAATGAGTTTAATAGTACAGTGACTGTGTAATCAGAGGTTATCCCCACAATAAATATTGTTAAGTAGACCAATAGACTGCATACAATAGTACTTTACCTAAGACCATTAGTACATAAAAAAGCAATGGAAAACCTACAGTTAAATATTACATATATTCAACTTTCAGGAAAACTGGAGGAATTTGATATAAATTATCCAAATTCAGCTAGGTTCATTGTTAATAGATATATTAACCAATGGCTTGAATGCATGAATTTAACGCATAAGGCAATCCAATTACAATTTTTTATTACTATTAATTTAGAGAAGAACGAAACAATTTCATTGAGGCCTATTTAGTCCACATTGCACTTGAATACAGTAAACATGTATTCATTTTCAATGAACGATACAGAACGCATGCCATATACATGCACATCCCAGGAGCATTTAATCTCTGTCATCACTGTTGGACACAGATGTCCTGGAAAAAAGACCCCACAACTATATTGATGTCAACAGTTGGTGATGTCAAAGAAAGGTCATTTGAAAAGCAGACGATTAGTACAACGTATGCAATCCGTTATGGACACAATCTAAACACTTTTTTTTAAATACATAGGCGAATAAGCCCGTTGTAGACTAACTGGCCGATTTAACCCCTCCCCCTTTCATACACTGGAGTCGCCTGCTACATCTTCCTTGAGTTGAAACCAGGTTTACGCACTGCAAAATTGCTAGAATATTCCAACTGGTGATTGGTTGTTGTCGTCACCGGCGATAGCTACCAATGGCAAAGCGAGTCAGTTCGCTGTCTAGCTAACTGTCTACTTCACAAGCTCACCCCTAGGTAAACGAGATTTCGCTTGCTTGCTAGCTTTAGTTGCGTGCTTAGTCACATGCTAAATTATAGTTTATCAAGCAATCTCCATACTTTCGAGATTTAGCTGTAATGTTCACAACCCTCGTGGCTAAAAATAATGGGTAATTCATAGCCAGACTACGGGGATAGCTGGCTAACATTTATTTCACGTGCACGATTTAACACCCCTCACAAGCCACTGATTTAGCTAGCTAGCTAAGTCACTGGATTGCTAGGCTAAGAAAGCTAGCTAGCCTAAAGTATTAGCACAAGCTACTCACACCCCAAGGCCGCAAAAGACTAACTGGCTGAAAACGTCCCCTCTAAAAAAAAGTTGCTGTTTTATTTATTTAAGGCCATATGATTATTTCCTAATCTGAACTAAATCACAAATATACTTACGGTGTGGATCGGTCGCTGTACTCGTTGGCTACCGTCTCAATTCCTCCAGCTCGGGCTACAGCAACATAGCAGCTCTGAAAGCCCACATCAAATCCCACCACTGACATATTTCACAGTGCCGTATTTCAACTGCTGAAGTCTTGCCGTAAATAACTATTTAAAAGGAAAATTATCGTGTAGTTATTGTGAGATGTAAAAAGAGCAAATGAATGAAGACAGTCAGCTAGCTATAACAAAGGTATCTGGCTAATGCGACTCATAATCCACAGAATTGTGACTACGGAATCCTGGTTGAGCGGTGGTACACCGGCGTTTGACCAAGCACAAACGCAAGGTGGTTTGGCGAGGAGGAGAAATCTATCGCGAGATTAGGACTGTTCTAGATGACTCTGGACCTTTCTACAAGCTTGTGAAGAGTTAGCGGTGGGGCTTGACATGCGCAGTTATGCAGTTATTTATTACCTCAATGATGGGGAATTCTGTATTAAACAAATGAATTAATATGAATACATTATAAACACAATGATGGTGAGCAACTGCAACAAATACATAAATAAAAATAAATAATATATGCTTATCCGTAGTACACAGATATAGTAAAATGTGAAGATATATATTCTACGTTTCCCCCCCCCCCCAAAAAAATGGGGACCTTATGGCGGAACTATTAAGAGATGTTTAATGGATTCAGTTAATCCAAATGAATACTGCTGTCTTCAGCCCTGGTCTCCATGGTCCAGTGTCCTGTATGTTTGAGATGTTTCCTTCTTCCAACACATCTGGTTCAAATGAATGGTGGTTCTCAAGCTTTGTACAGTAGAAGTCTAGGACCAGGGATGAAGACCACTGCTGTCGAACACCTCCCATACCCACGTAGACGATATGTTTATCACAGGAGGCTATAGGTACACGGCTCCCCACCCCTGATGATTAAGCCTATCAAAGCATTATTTATTTATTTCATATTATATGTATATTCTCATTCCTCTCACCCTCTTGAATTGTATTCACCCCATAGTTAGAGAGCACAGAGTTTGGCCCAAAGGCATTTACGGGACATCTATCTCATTACTCATGGCATCTCACTACATGGATGTTGCCTTTTATTGAAGGTCCATTGACACCATTTTATTTTTTACTCTATTGAATATCCATAGAGGCTATTTGTAATTTCCTCATGTGAATAATAGTTTAACGATGTATTCATTTTACATTGGGATTTTGTACTTTATGTACGTATATTTTAGAATGATACACTGGATGGTTTTCTTGTCACATTCAAAGTGCAAAACGAAAAGTTTGTCTCGTGACCTTTATTTTGAAAAGATGAGAAGAAATCAACCGGAAAACTGTTTTGAATCCAGGCTGCCCCAGTTATTTTGAAAGTATTATTCGCTAGTTTAACGTTTGACGTATGACTTTGATGACATTTTAGTGGTCTATTTTCATTGCAATTGTGTTGACTTGTTAGGTTGTTGATGATTGTACTGGGTTGGAATGATCAACAGGTTACTATTGGTGGTTAGCTTACTGTCTATAGCTAGCAAGCTAATAACAACAGCAAATATGTGGGGCACTCTCTCTTACCAACTCTGTCTGGTTGCCAACTACTTGCCTAAAACTAATCTCAGTACCCAAAAATGTGTTGGGGTTTCTAGTCTCTGAATTGTGAGATTGGCTCAAACACACATCCCAGGGGCGCTAATGGCAGTCAGGAGGGCTCTGGTAAATTGTGTAGTACTATCCCTACAAGACACATGCGTTTACTATCCATCTTGCGAAGGCTGTTTCTCTAGGATAAACATACATCCGACTGACACTGCAAGGTAACTTTAACTGTTAGCTGAAATGACAGATATGCATACCTATGATATGTTCTGTTAACCTATATTTGATTACATTTATTTCATCACTTGCTAGTTAATTGTCATGGTTTGGTTTTCCATGCAGATGCTTAAAATGTGGACACAGCTATCTGAAAGAGCAAGTTAACTACAGGTATCGACTTTCCCTGAGGGTGGTCAAAGATACCCATATATTTGGAGTGACAGTGTTTGGAAGTTGCCTCAACTCCTTCTTTGGCATACCTGCTTCTGGTTTGCAGAGGTAAAATCAACATGAAATAATGGAAACATCTCAATATCCCTGGCTTTGACAAAGAAAATAACGTACTCGTTATGTGTGGTGGTGTTATTGAGGGTGATGGTTGTGAATCTTTTTCATAGGCTGGTAGAGGGATCTGAGGAGCAGCATGGTGGACACAACCAGGCCTCACTACTCGTCAAGGCTGTGAAGGACTGCTTTGTTGGAAGACATTTAATATTTGGGATCAAGGTATTGACATAACTTTGTGTGTGTGATTTAAATGTTTAATCATTAAATAAACCTTGCACATCAAAACAAACAAAAAATGACAGCCTGCATGCACATTAATCACGTTGTTTTTCACTGTAAATATTTCCTCTTTGTTCAATGTCTGCCTATAGGTAGCTGATAGCGACCGGTTGTTTAGCCCTCATTCAAGCACTCGTCCTTCCCTGCTGGGCTCCAACCAAGAAGCAAGCCACTTCATCGCCAGTCAGATTACTCTCCCGTGTGCTGCAGCCCCAGGCTGTTCTGTGGTCAGTTACTACAGGAGTCTCCTTCAGCATGCAGTGGTCAACATTGACCCCTGTGCTACATTCAGACCCCCACCATCTTCCCTGCTGCTACTGCCCTCCACGCCCTGCAGCTTCAACACCACCCTGCCCTCCTGCCTGTTCTCCCCATCACAGTGCCACAACAACTCTCTCACCCCCACACCACCCTGGCAACAGTCGTTAGGGGTGGTGACCTCATCAGCGGAGCAGGATGAGGGCTGTAGTTTTGAGGGGGATGGAGGAGAGCTCACAGGCAGGCAAAGACATGCCCAGCGTCAGGAGACTTCTGTTTGGCTGGACAGCGTCGGAGAGAAGGAACATTCTGTTGACAGGGTGTCACCTCCCACGTCAACCTGCTGCCCTGACGAAATCTCCTGGGATGGAAACAGTTTTTGGAATCTTCTGCCATCTTACACGGCGTCTCCCGAATCGCCTGTCCACAGATTGGCTGTACACGCTACCATCACGCACACACGGCCTGCTCCACCAGTGCCTGTCCACGGTGGGAATCAACCAATAAGCAACACGGTGAGGGAGAGTCTTGACAGGGAGGAGCATGTAGATGAGAACAGCAGGTCTTTGTCAGATTCAGTGGCTTGGGAGGACATGCCCTTCTCTGAGAGCATTGGGGAATTTGTGTGTGAAGCAGATGGACAGTTGGACAGATTCCATGAAAAGGAGCCAAATATAATGAAGGAAAATGGGGAAAGGAATAGCATGTCATCACATTGCTCATACGCTAAGACATCTTTAATTGATTCTCATGACAACTCACCGTCCTCCCCCACTTCCTGTGACGGGGCTTTGCTAGATATTACCAATGCAGCTCTCATCATCAAAAACCCTAATGTCAGCCGTTCCAGTTGGCAGACCTGCCGTGGTCTAGATCCGACAGAGAGTGTGTTTCCCGTCAAAGCTATAAATCCAGAGCTGACTGAGGAGTGTGGGCAAGACAGCGAGCAACAGCTCGGAGCACATGATGAGTACAACTGCTCAGCGGACCTTTTTTACTGTTCTCAAATCCGCACAGACGTCATCATGTCTAAGACCAATTCAGACCCAAAGGGTGGACCCGATACACTAGATTTGGATGGCAGTGTAGACAGTGCATTGTACACATCTGAATGTTTGCATTCTCCCGACTTTGTCCCGTTCTCCCAGTCTACGCCTGTGGGTAAGAGAACAGGCTCTGTCGAGGTACCCTTTTTTAGAGGTAGCAGCCATACGCACGCTGCAAGAACCCACATTAATAACAGACAAGAATCCAAAACAGACTGCAGTAGACACACGCCCAAAGCCCACACAAGGACACCTTGGGAGCCCAGACAGTTTGTGCTGGCTCAGCAGTGTCTGAGGGTACACAAAACAACTCCCAAAGGAGCACCAAAGAGGAGGACGAAAAGTGGAAGAGTGTGTGACTCGAGTCTGAGCATGTTCGATATTGACACTGAAATCCCCCCTACATGTAAAGTCCGACGCTCAGTTCGTCTTCGACACAAATCAAACTCAAGCTGTGAAAGAGCCCTGCAGGACAGAGCTACAGCCCATCAACAATACGGGTCAGGACTGAAACAAAGGCTGATAGAGAACTATGTTTTCATGGACCGTGATGAACTAGGTTGCAGTGAAAGGAAGGGATCTCATGAAAGGACTGCTACAGACCCTGGCTTGTCTCTATTAGAGGTTTCACTGCATGAGAAGAGTGATGCATGTGATTTGTCTCAAGACCTGTTTGCTGACTCTTTTTAAGTGTCTCAAGACTTTGAGCCTCACTTGGGGTTTAATTTTAATAGAATATTTCACCAATAATGTATGTTAAGAAATTGTAAAAACATACTGTTTAATGTAGTAGTACATCATGTCATGCAATTTAATTAGCCAGCTTGAACAGAAAATGCTGTTAGTCAAGTCAAATTAAATTTATGAAATGCATACATTAAATTATACTACAATGATGTAATGTGATGGTTGTATTATTAAGTCTTTCATATTAAGTCCTAAATGTCTGCGAAAGTTCCAATTCGAAGAATGATTACAAGTACTAAGATACATTTGAAATATCGCGATACGTCCGTGGAAATATCTCACCCCTGCATTATAGCGGAGGAAACCCCAACTGCTCTTCCTTTCTCAACATGGCACCGAAGGTGAAGAAGGAAGGTCCGTAAACTAGTACATATATTTCATGATATATATAGTAAATTGTACACGTATGTGCGTTTTCAATACACATGTGTACCAATGTGTATCAGGGGTGTATAACTGTTTGAAATTATTGGTCTGTGTACCTTAAATCTTACCCAAAAGAAGCCCGGTCTTGACGTTAAAAGCGCATCATGTCAGTCCGCTAGCAAGCTAAGCTAGGCTAGCCAGTTTGTTATCAAATTATCGTTCGTTGTTACGCATATTTCTGATCAGCTAACTAAATGCTCCATAGACAACGTTAGTTAGTTTAATATTTGGCCAGAAACTGCTGGCATATGTCAATAATTATGCTGCTAGTGGTGGTCTATAGCGTTCCTACGGTTGGTGTGCAAGGCCTGCATTCAGTATCCACACGTGAATGCGTGTTAAGTTTGCCAAGATGGTTGAATGAGTGTTCCATCTTTTACTGACTTATAGTGTGGAGGTAACTTCCTAGATGTTTTAACCTGTTAGGAAGTCATGTTTAGGAACATGACGCCTTTTAAAGGTGAGAGTATAAACGCAGGTTATTTAGTTGGATATTTGCAGATAGCCATGAGCTAGCTTGGATGCTCGGAACTTATCAGCAGCAGTGCGATTGTGACGGTGGTCAAATAAGGCCGTTTTTCTAAGGGTTTGCAGTTTCTACGGTGCACGTGATGATTATTATAGCGATCAAAGCATGATTATACCATGATATGACCTATTGAGCTGATGCACCATATGTATTATGTATAATGACTAGTCTTGAGTTAGGGTTGGTATGGAAGAATGGATTAAACAGGATAATGACATGCCTATCTAACCCCATATATCTGCTCTCACAGCGGTCCCTGCCAAGACTGAGGCCAAGTCTAAGGCCCTGAAGGCCAAAAAGGCCGTGCTGAAGGGCGTCCACAGCCAGAGGAAGAAGAAGATGAGGACATCTCCCACCTTCCGCCGCCCCAAGACCCTGCGTCTCCGCAGGCAGCCCAAGTACCCCCGCAAGAGCGCACCTCGCAGGAACAAGTGAGTGATGCACACCGATGCACTCAACTAGAGACGCAACATAAACCTGTTTATGGTCAAATAAACAGGCACGTGGTTAGACGTGTGTCTTGATCGTACTCGGCTTGGTGCAAATGATGGTAACAGCGATCAAAGTATGAAATTCCGTGATTCCAGTTTTATACATTACTGATGCACCCAATAGACTGACGGGTCAGTTATTTGAGTCAAGGCACTGCATTGGGGCCCTGGTCTGATGCATGTTATTCTGTCCCTCCTTCAGGCTGGACCACTATGCCATCATCAAGTTCCCCCTGACGACGGAGTCTGCCATGAAGAAGATCGAGGACAACAACACACTGGTGTTCATCGTTGACGTCAAGGCCAACAAGCACCAGATCAAACACGCCGTCAAGAAGCTGTACGACATCGATGTCGCCAAAGTCAACACACTCATCAGGTACAACTTTTGATATTATCCCGGTCATGAGACGTGGATGCCTTTATGACAACTTTTCGCCATGTAATAAGTATACTGTATTCTTGTACAGGATCAAATTTGCCATTGTTTTGTGAATGTGATGGGGCTCCATTCACGCCTGTTAGATTAGTGTTGGAGGCAATATAAAGTGATATATGAAGTTCAGCTTGATTAATTCACTGTGTGGATGATGTTAACATTGACATGTCTGATATGTGATGATGTCAAAGGAACCACTGACCCATGGGAAATGTAACCAACCCAGAGAGGATGAAAAGATGAAGGGATGTGTGTTTGTTAACCTCTCCTCCTCTCTCCAGGCCTGATGGTGAGAAGAAGGCGTACGTTCGTCTGGCTCCAGATTACGATGCGTTGGATGTTGCCAACAAGGTGAGACCAACCAGCTCTAAACTGATTCACATTTGAATTAAGTACTTAATTCACCCCCTGATTAAAATTCTGTGCAAATGATAGAAAGAAATATACTGTCTGAATGTTTGTGATGCATTCAAAGGAACCACTGATGCCAGCCTCCAGGCAAAGTATGTTCTTGTGATTCAGCTTCTCAGGACTAACAACCATTGTCTTCTCTTCCTAGATTGGCATCATCTAAACTGCTGCTGGAGGTGTACAAAGGAATAAATGTTTGTAAAAACTTAAATGGAGGTCTGGTCTTTTGTTTCTGTGAAATGTCTACTATAAAAATGATTTCTCCTTTTTGAAAGGATGAACTCTGTACAAAGTGGTCTGAAGGCAGCATCATTTGTTCACACTTCTAAGGCTAGTATAAAAAAAAAAGGTTAATTAGTCATAACCAAACAACTTTAAACTTCTATTGGCTTTCTGTTCCTGGAATTCACTAGTCCTCCTTGAGGAACTTCTCAGACTTCCTGTCAATTACATTTTCATGGGTGTGTTGTTGAAGACAGAAGTCTGCACGCACCAACATCATGTTCATCATCAAGCGGAATGATACGTAGGTTATCAGGTTGAGCAGCTTCATGAGTGAAGGGACTGGACATTCTGGCCATCCCAGCCAGCTTGAGCTGCAGTCAGGTGTGTGGAAGGATACTGCTGACCTCTACAAAGCTACCACCACACCTGCCACATAGTGGCGCCAAAACACTGCATAAGGGAAACACCACAGCACCTGCAGACAATCAACTAGTTATTAATATGAAACTCATTATTGACAGCACTTAAGTCAATAATGTCACTCAATGAATGAGTCACTCAATGAATATTTATAGACATTGAGGGTGTAATCTGGCATGCCTTTGTTGACTGGATTGATCATACTGGACAAAGTTTTACACTTAACAACGTTGCTGTAGCTAATTTGCAAACGGAAGGTTGAGAATGACAGGCCTTTGAATAATCGTTATGGGCATTTCTAGCTTCTCTATTGACTCAATTTGTTACACTTGTACAGAAATAGAAGTGCTATTATCGTCAATTCAATCTATATTTTCTGAACACTCAGCTTCAGTCAGTAGGTGTCACTCTTCTTTTTGTTGTTGAACAGAACACGTCTAACTTCTAGGACAAGGTCATTTTTCCAGTGCAATACTTACTCAATT
This sequence comes from Osmerus mordax, assembly GCF_038355195.1. Taxonomy (NCBI): domain Eukaryota; kingdom Metazoa; phylum Chordata; class Actinopteri; order Osmeriformes; family Osmeridae; genus Osmerus; species Osmerus mordax. The sequence goes on from NC_090068.1 coordinate 8,456,907, forward strand.
TCAAAACATTCTTTTGTATTTCTTTTGATGTTTTGATATGTGATGCGTCATTGAGCTTATGTAACCTCTTCCTGCAGCTACCTATCTAGGTAAGCAAGCTTCACCTATCACTATAATCAGAGTCATGAATCAAACTGTTTTGACACAACTGGCACTGCTTGCCCTTAGCTAAACACAAAGGTATTCTCTGACTGTTGTCAGTTACAAACAATAACATGCCATCGGGTATTTTTGCAACTGAGCAGAGGCCTGAGAACAGGTCTGAAACTGATATGTAAGCTATCAAACTGAATGTTTGGTATCTCAAGCATCCTGATTCACAGAAACTGAATAGTAATGTGAACAATGATAATTGGGACAAGAGTTAACTTGTTGTTTCATATCGTGATGTCATGAGTCGTGATGACAGTGCATGATGTTGCCGTTGTTTAGCATCGGTTAGCAATTCTTCGGGGTCTCACAACAACAACAAAAAGATATCAATAGAAATCCGGCATCCCGTCCACACCCAGCCATTCATTTACTTGGAGGTAAGTTGTTCCAGATGTCACAAACTTTTCCATACACTGGAGTTAGCTTGTCTTGGCTCTGTCTGGTTAGTCATGCACAAGTGGGGCCAAAAGGTCAAAGATGCACTGTGTTGCCAAGCCAGCCGTGACTGTAGGGACACACACACGGCAGGCATAGGGTTTCAACCCCCTCCAATCAAACCCTGTCAGCGGGACCAGGGAGCTCACTGGTACTTCCACCAATTTTCTCCAGACCCTCTTGTTCCACATGGGCTCCAGAACACAGTACACAGGACAGGGCATACATTGATGGAGACCTCCACAGGTCTGACTTGTCCAGCATATGAGCTAGGGCTGATCGCTCCACCAGGAGGATTGGGTTACATGAGATGTCAGTCAGCACAGAAAAAATGAGTTCCCTGGGGAAAGAAGTGACAAAGTGGTGTTCACACTGCCTTTCAGACAATAGACTTGGCGATTGTTCACCAGTGCGCTGATAGATCCTTTCAGTCAACTTGTTGAGGCACTCCTTGGCAGATTGCAGACTTAAATCTCTGAGCCGCAGTTTTCTTTGCTCTGGATTTGATTAATAGATTTACCTTGGTAATCTGGTCCTGATAATGACCTACACACCCACTCCCTCTCTTCTCGCATGCGTGTGAGTTATAAGCATGCATGGCACCTTGAATGCGTGTTTGTGTGGAAGGGCATTTGTTTATGTGGGTTGTTTGAGAAACGGCCTTGTCACACAGGCATTCCTTACTGTTCAGCGTTTCTCTGAGTTATGACTTTACTAATATTGACTCAGATCCTTCCTGAAAGGACAGGATGTGAAACCAGATGCACATTCAAGTTTGTCACCAATCACATTGGTGAAATACTGGGTGAAAACAAGGCAGAGGCTTGCCCCTAACTAAAAATAACCACTGACCCCAGGTCAGAGGCGAACTCCCTGTAGAGGTCCTGCAGATCTCAGAACCAAGCCAGTGACTGAGATTCCTAATGATATGTGTTCCAGTTGTGTTGGTTTATAGAATCAAACTGTATACCACACAAGGACTGGAAAACACCCTCCATGTATTCCCAGAATTCCCACAGCAATAAAATATTGGAACGAGGAATACACACAAACACACACACACACACACAAACAGCTTACAAACACATGCCTCTGATTTATGATTAAGCAACATCTCCCATTGACATTTTGAACCTTAAACCCACAAAAGTTGCTGTTCCGAGTGACCTTAGGCTCGGGTACACTTTTCGACTTTAAAATACCTTCACGCTATGGCTGTTCTCGAAAGAGAGCCTGACTAGTACCACTCAGGGAGTAGTAGAAAATACACTTCCTCTGACATGTGCTGAAGTCATAAAGAGAAGAGCAGAGGCATGGCATCTCTTCAAAGAGCAGCTTAGAGAGGGAATCCAGACCCCCAGGTCCTCGTTTCGCGTTTCAGGCTAAATCGTATTTGACCACTTAAGGCCAGAAAGCATGCATCGCCACACCGCAAACTGGTTTGAGAAGCACATGTAGTTCCTGACAGGAAGATTCTTCTTCCCCACTAAGGCCTTGAGGCATGCCACTCAAAGCAAACAAAATGGTTAAATGTAAATTGACAGGCAGTTCAAATGACAAAAAAGCCTGCAGCCCACAAATCAATAGAAAATAAACATCTCTGAAGCTTCGGTTAGAATCTTCCGCTCCAGTGGCTGCACAATAAGGAACATACCAAGACATTATGTCACTGACTGGTGAAGCATGCAAAGCACCAGTGAAAATATGCTGAATGTAATGACTAACATTTGTACACCTATAATTCAATATCCTCTGTAGAAGGAGAGATTTGATTTTTGCGTTATGTCGCAATATGACATTTCCATGTAAGTTAGATGAGGGCTGCACAGTGGCGCGATAGTTTTATTTGACTAAATCTGTTTGAAGCTCTGAATCCGAACCCTATAAGGTTTTCGATGATGTCTCTCACAAAACACCACAGTCTGCTGCTGGACAGGCCTGTGGCATGACAAGGCAACAAGCAGATCGTCTGGAAATCATTATGCAAAGAAGGTAAGGCACACTCTCCACAAATTCCCCCTGAAGCCACAAACGTCCATCCGCTGCTCCAGAGTCGTAAATAAAGGTCACATCTACATTCCCTGGGTTAGAACCCGGAGAAGCTCCACCAGCATGGCCCAAACAGAAGACTCAAAAGTGCCAGCAAACAAGCCAAACGGCAAACAAAGCCTTGAGGTTCTGGAAAGCATCTATGAAAGGCTGACCTCTGACAACTGACAGTATGGAGAATAGATGGCTGGATAAAGAGGATACATTGCCCAAACCACAATAAACACCAATCAGTGTTTTCTGTTTCTACCCATTTTTTCTTTCGGTTGGAAGATACAAGTTTAGACCAATTATATGACCTGGTCCAGCTAACTCTGCTGAAGCTCAGATAGGCAGGTGAAGAGCTCAACAAACAGTGGATCTGGAAAATACAAACCAGGCACCAGTCATTTCCTGTAGGTGTGTACCTTTTGGCAGACCCTGTGTTTCTTTCTCACAAGTGTTGTTTGGCATTCCTAAGGAGGGCTAGACCATAGGCCAGGGCATGTGGGGGGGGTGGTGGCTGTGTGTGTAATGTTTGTGTGTCAGTGTGTGTGTGTGTGTTTGTATGTGAGAGAGAGAGAGGTGGGTGGGGTGGTTCCTCATCCTGGGAAGAAGCTTTGTTGACCATGACTGGAGCCTGACCTGGGTTATCAGAAACAGTTAGGAGAATGACAGGGTAAACACAAAGATGGATTTGTTTCAATATCTTCTTCTACCCCTAACAATGACTGTCTCTAAGAATGGCTTGTGATTTCACAGATGGGTTGTAAAACATTCTGGGACTAAAAACCAACCTTGTTAACCATGGTTGGCTACAATCAAACTCCCTGTTTAAACAAGGCCCCTCACTGCTTTAATTGGTTCTTTCTTCAGCTTTTCTCTACTTGTTTCCTCCTTCATCTGCAGTTCAAACAAGCAGCTGTGAGAGCCTGGAAATATTTTACTAAAGGTTTTTGACGAAAATCCAAGTGCCATACAGTATTTGACACAGTATTGTTTTGTGCACAACTGTGTGTGTGGACAACTCTATTCTGTGTCTGCAAAGTGTACACACCAGTGGCCAGCTGAACTTCCTTTAGTCAGCTACTTCTGCTAATGCTGTGCCTCAAGGGTAACCCAACTCCTATGCATGTGTGTGTGTGTGTGTGTGTATGTGTGGACATTGCCCTCCTCTCCTGTAGGTTAAAAACCTGTTACTCTAAAATCTCTGCTCTGTCCTGGCCTTCCTGTTAAGTCTACCGTGTAATTGCTTGTCTCAAATTCGGGACCAGACTTGTCCCACACACACACCCTGCTGAGACTGTGTGTGTGTGTGTGTGTGTGCGCGCGTTTGTGTGTGTTTTGTACGTTTGTGCTTGAGTAGGTGGGTGGGCATGTTTTAAGCTGTTTGTTAAGATGTAGTTCATGTCTGACCGCCGGGTGTTTGACAGTTGTGGTCAATATCCTGTCTCACATCTGCTACTGAATGGCTGCAGACTGGACACACACAGTACAGTGACAGGAACTAAATTCCCCCTTAATACTGCTGCTCAATACCACTGCTTAATACTGCTGCTCAATACTACTGCTTAATACTGCTGCTTCATACTACTGCTTAAGACTATTTTCTTTTTTTGCTGTGTACTGTAGCCCAAAACATCAGCCTTGACCCCAGCCATCCTTACTTATCTTTGGTCTGTCATTTTGTAGAAGCGCCTTGGAACATCTGATAAAGGGAGGAATCTTAACATTATGCTTGGTGGTCCTGAATGAACTTGTTGAGAACTTGTTGTGTTTTTAAACCCCAATGTATTCTTGATGAGTAATGGTTGAGACTCATTATAATGTTTTTCTCACATCCCATAGTGTGTTTCTGGTATTACACATGTCATGTCATGATGAATTGCACATTCGATTTCTTCTCGGAACCACTCATGGTATTGTTAAAGTGCCTAATGGGATTGATCAGGCTTACTGTTGCTAATCCCTCTGTCTACTAATTGTGATAATTGCAAGATGGGTGGTTAGGTCTGAGAAATTAAATACAGCTTTTAACTTATTTACAAACCCAATGTTCACAACATAAACCTCTCTCTTCTACATGTATGAACAAACTAGAAACAAATGAAGTGCAGGAATTACCTCCGCTTTGCCTGTCTCTCTCTCTATTTCCTCAAATGCACAGATGTCCATGTAAATTAAATTGATTAGAGGGTTGAAACTGCCTGAAACAGGGGGGCTCACATTGAGACCACTCTGGAGTCATTAGCTCTTAGTCCACCAGCTGCTCCCCAATCTGTTTGGATCACACATCAAACATGGCCGCCGTCACCGTACAGACATCCGTGATGGTGGCCCTCAGTAATGTGGGGAAAACAAAGTAGCAGAAGTGCAGAGCTCAGCAGTTGCGGACGTGTGGCTGTGGCTGCCCGTGTCAAGTAGAGGTTGTCACTGATTTGATAACTCAAGTACAGGTGTAATGCACCCAATCTAATAGTGCCGGAAGCCTTTACGTGTCACAGGAAAAGTGTTTTTTTTTTACAGTAGTTGACCGAGGATTTATGTTAGTCAAACCATTCTGCATGTCTAGGCCTGGTCTACAGTACCACATCAGAGCACTTGCTGCAGAAATAGAGTTCTTTCGAGATTCTCTGGGGTCATTTTTGCATTTGACTGCCTTTGGTTAACCTTCTGTAAAACGACACTGATTATAGATGCATGCTACAGGGCATCGTTCCTCCTCCTCCCTCCAACTCCAACAGGAACTTTAGGTCAGCCTCGTTGCAAGCATCCACGGGTGTTTAAGGACACAGTGGGAGTTAATGAGAGGGCTTGGTGTCAATAAAAGTTCAAATGAGTGACCCTGGGGAGGGAAATTGCTGGAGCCAGAGAGAGGTTATCAGAACTTCCAATGAACCATTTATTTGACCATATAATAGCATGCATTACTCATTCTGGTTGACCTTGTGTGTGTGTGTGTGTGTTTGCATGTGGTTGGGAGAGAGATAAAGATAGCCAACCAGTGATACTGTCCACACATAGGGGACCCATACCACTTGTGTTTGTGCTCATGTCACATGTTCAGGTCTATCATACAAACCTTACCGGCAACACAATGGCTCTCGGCCTTGGTACTCTCATTTGATGAATGTACTGTAATATTGATGCGTCAAGCTTCAAGCGTCCGATCAACACCGGTTTATCTTTGCGGGCTACTTTGACGAAGCACAACATTAAATTTTCAAAGGGGACACCTGGTGTGCGCATGGGTGCGGGAAACATGGAGATGTTTGATTACATTTCAGCAGATGGAGAGCAAATGAACCGACTCCAGTTTCTGAGAAGGGTGGTTCGATGGTAACTGATACAAACGCTCCCATAGTTCCTATCGACTTAAAACATGTGACATATTTATTCATGTTCTGACACTCACTTTCTGACGCTCACTGTCCTATACCATACTTTCATCTTGCTTCGATCTCTGTTCCTGCTGGTGAATGCATCTCAGAGAACAGATTCATAAAAGGTTAACACAATACAGTTTGAGCCCTGTGGTTATCTTCCAAGTTCATCTGCTTCTAATATTCCACTCAGCATTCCTCTAACCACATGACTTGCACTATCATTTCCATAAATGTATTCATTTCCCCAAAGAGGCCTTTAAGCACCAGGGACCGTAATGCCACCATTGTTTTCCACCATGTGTCATACTGTCACACTAACAATTTTCACGCTGGGGACATAAATCTGCCACAATCTGCAAGCCACCAAGCCTAAAGCCCATGTAATCTTTTCATGAATTAAAAATGTTACCAAATGGACATCTGCCGGCAATATATAAAAAATGGTAGTGATTCAAATGCTAAGGAATACAGACAGATTTCACAACACAAAAGGATTTCTAAAGGAAATTGAAACGATCATTCATAAAGTAATGAATATGCATTTTTGGTGAAGACAGAATCTGTGTTTGTGCAATGTCTGCCTAGCCTCAGAAGACGTCATTCCCCAGACACCGAGGGCCGAGGGCGTGACAGCTCACAAGTCGCAACACGGATGAATCACCGACTCGACTCTTTCATCCACATGGCGACCTACTGTACTATGACCTGTAGGTTAAGACTCACTCGAGTGAACCTGGGTCTGCATTCTGGTGATCTACATGTGGAATGAAGCACACAGAGGCGAACAACACTGGTCGGTTCGATCACACCAAGATGTGTTACGTGGAGTGGTCAGGCATTGCGACAAATAAGGTTTATTCTTCAAAACAGGAACAGGCAGGATACTCACACTAACAAGGGTAAGGACCAGACAAAGACTGGACACAAAACAGGAACCTAAATAAACAGGCACAGGTGGACATGATAAGACAAACGAGAACTGAAACCACTCAACGAGACACAGGTGAAGACAATGACAGACACAGGGAAACACTAGGGCAGGGCAAAACCAGAAACAGGGGGGCACGGCTGTGGCCGTGACAAGATGTCCTAAATGTAGGCAGGAATGGTGGCTTTAAGATTTCCTTTTTCATGTGCATACCCCAACCCAGATAAACATTTTGACCGCCTTGTCCAAGTGGGTCAGATGGCTGAGCGGTTAGGGAATAACCGCTCAGCGGCTAATCAGAAGGTTGCTGGTTCGATTCCCGGCCGTGAAAAATTACATTGTGTCCTTGGGCAAGGCACTTCACCCTACTTGCTTCGGGGGGTATGTCCCTGTACTTACTGTAAGTCGCTCTGGATAAGAGCGTCTGCCAAATGACTACATGCCACATTTAAATGTCAGTCCACTGATCATGTATGACATGAATAACCAGAGACTATTGAGATTCAATACCTTTCACTGAATCAAGTGGCTGAGTCACCTTGACTCAGGGGGCTCCCAGCCTAGACGGTGTGAATGAATGTGTCATCATGGTGTGAAAGTGTTTCACAAGACTGCTCTACACCTAGTCTTGCTGCAGTGTCAATGACACTAAACTGATCCTCAGTTAGTCATAGTATAATTGCCAAGTGAAATGAGCTGGGGGAGTTTCTCTTTCAGTCGATCAATTGGAATAATCCCACATCGCACACTGGAACACTTAGAGGGAACTGACTGAGACACCCTACGTTTAAAATAACCCTGTAATGTTACTCACTTGTCTATCACCTGTAGGCTACAACCAACCTCAAGAACAGTAGGTTTTGTCGACGTCTTAGTGACATGGACGTCATCTAGTTTTGCAACAAAACATTAAGCGCACATTTTAGACTGCTTGCTGTCTTCCTAAACTCACAAAAGAGTGGACTGTTTCCATGGTGCCTTCCCGTTTAACCCTCCCATTCAACACTGAGCAAATGAGGCGGTCCAAGCAGTGGGCTTCAGCACAACTCCCCATCACGTCAGAGGCGGCTTCATTATTTAAGTTTGAATCAAGTGGAGAGGAAAGTTTTAGCGACTGGGACTGTGTTGCCTAGCAGCTACTAGGCAGTGGGACCTGGTTAATTTCCACAGATTTTCGCCAAGTATTTTAACGGATATTCTTTCTCTATATCAACTATGCCCCAGACCGTGACTCTGAGCGGACCCTCACCTTGGGGTTTTCGACTGGTGGGAGGAAGGGATTTTAGCACACCGTTAACTATTTCAAGGGTATGTAAAACATTTTTGTGGGTTTATAATTTTGTTTGCGTGCATATTGTATTCTCATACTACGAGTCTCTTTTTAATGCATTTTTTTGTTATATAGAACTAGATGTGTGAACGACTACCTGTCTGCTCGTGGACTATATGGTCACCGTTTGACAGCGTATAGGTCCAATAACAAAATAAAACCATATGAAAACAAAGCGTCAGAAAGCTTATATTATGATATAATTAATGATTACTCAATCATAATTCACAACCCACCGGGAGAGGTAATAATTCAATTACGCCATATTTTTTCAAAAACGACATAGGCTACGGTGCAATACACCGACTGGTGCGGTGCTTCAGAGTTTATTAACTGCTTCGTGTTGGGCAAGAAGGGCAGGATATGTAGGAATTACACTATAATATTAATATATTTCTGCTTTGCATGAATTGGACATGCCAAAATAAGTGTCGAATCCGTGACCACCATTTTAGCAGATGCCACAATTAAATTCCAGATTAATGTCTCCAGAATTGTTACAAGCCCAAATTCCATCTCATTTATGTAATGCAAACTGTGTAGCTTTTATTGTTTTTCAATGTAGGCCAAAATGGCCATTCCTTCCAAATCTGGATCAAAAGTCTTATTTCGTCCTGGTCCCTTCAGGAGTAGGTTCTAGAATTGGCAGTAGCCAATAGTTAATCTCCCTTTGAGTAAATAGGGCCGGGGGTCCTGCCGTGGGCCGCCGTTGACATTTGTTTTTCATCAGAGATTGTGGTGGCGCTGAGGGGTTCCAGGTGTTGTCTCAGCTGTGCTCCTTCCAACCCTTTAACTAGTGCTGCAACCAAAGGTGTTATTTTTCAACGCATATGGGGTGACTGACTTTGGGTCACCTAAAGTGCCCTCTGTGAGTTATGATCAAGCATAGCTCACTTTCAAAAGGACAAGCGTCTTGGAGAGGCTAAAGGTATATATTTGTGTGTTCAAGGACATCTTGTCTCCATTCTATTTCGGTGAGGTTTTCTGCTAACTTCGATTGGGAATTTCACCTTCAATCCATTACTATCACACAGAATGTCAGGACAGTTAAACAAAGGTGTCAGAACCATCCATATACAACGATACGCATAAAACATTGGAATGCAACCAAATGACCTAAATCAATTGTGCAAGGCAACCCATTACAGTTAGAAAATAATCCTAGTTGAACCACCCACAGGCATCGTTATGCTCAACGCTAGATCTATGTTGTCATTCAAGGCTGCTGATATAGTATGCCCTTCTTCAGGGTGCAAATTATACAATGACAATCGGGGGGGTCAACTTCTTCTCCAGGGCATAAAGTAATATTTATGATAACGGGTAAGAACAATATATAAATTTATCGACGCCCCCGACCTGTTGTTTTTACCTCTTTTGGGGGGGTCCAAGTCTTACCGTAATTAGGGGGGTCAAGCCCCCCCATAATTCGAACCCTGCCCTTCTTGCCATTCATCACATTCTCAGTGCATTCTTGGTATACTCCACCAAGACCATAGACTGTGCAGTGGTTACAGTGCTGAACTTGTTATGAGATCCCAAATGTCTCCAGAGGGAATCAGCCCTCACATGGTCCAGAGAATCCTCCCCAGCTGGGAGAGAGGGGAAGCAGACATACTGGATCTGAGGGATGAGACACCCTGCTCTGTTGCGGCAGATCTCTATGTTACACCATGGGGCAGAAGAACTCCCTCCCCCTTCTTCTCCCTCTTGTGAATTTCCCTGAGTTAATGATTTGGAACACCTGCACTCCTAGACAGTGAAAGTTCTGTGTCCCCACAGACTGGCCCACTAGCAGCAGCTGGTTTGGAGCTAAGGTGATAATTTTCCGAGGTTTAGACCAGTAGGCTTTTAGGCATGGACTGATTAACGAGAAGTCTGTTGGCCCTGCGTATATCCAAGTGTCTGGTCGGGGGGGGGGGGGGGGGGGGGGGTTTGGGGGGGGTTTGGGGGGGGTTTGGGGGGGTGGGAGAGGGGGGTCGACAAGGTCACTGATGTAATTGACGAAGCATTTTGAGGGGATGTGCTGAAGTTGGCAGCTGTGGGATGGAACCTTGTTAAATCAGTGTCAACTCAACTCTCCATACAAGAGGTGACGCAAGTAGCTAGTTGATGGTGCCAATTCACAAACAAGTCTATTCCTGGGGCTAAAATTCACAAGTGTGTGTTAGGTAAACACTCAAGTGTATGTTCTGGATCATTCTCAAGAAGCCCTTTGACACCCTATTGTATGACATGGGTCGTCGGGTGATGACGAACAAGCTACTCACTGCACACTGATGGTCAGCTACTGGAGTCCTGATGTTGTGCTCTGAGAGGTCATATTTACTTTCCTGAAGAACCTATGGAAAGCCTGGAAAGAAATACATCTGTATGTTCTATTTCTCTATTTCTAAGTTATCTTCTCTTTCTGATCCCGTTCTCCACTGAAAATTATTTACAGTTTTTTTTTTTGTTGATGCTAATCCATGATCGGTTCTGGTACCACTGTGCTTAACTAGCTGTCTTGGTGCCCAAAAGCTCAGAAGCTGTCCCTGTGCCACATACCAGAGCAATCCCATGTGACTCAGCCTCATGATCCTCACTTTGGCTACATGTTATTGGTCGCGACCTATCTGAACTTTACTTTGGCTACATGTTATTGGTCGCGACCTATCTGAACTTTACTTTGGCTACATGTTATTGGTCGCGACCTATCTGAACTTTACTTTGGCTACATGGCCTTGGCCAGACTTTCTGTCGTCTTTTCCCTTCAGGATGTGAACAGTCAGCTACCTTGCAAACCGGACACACTTGCATTGTACCTCCTGTTTGCACTGTGAGGCCTTCATACAACAATTCCAGTTCCAATGAACTTAACACAAATGCCACACGTTTACAGCGCTATAAGCACATGCCACTCAGTCAACCATCACATGGAAAAGTGATGAGTGAGAAGAGCTGTGGAGTGAATTCCCATGTCATCCACAAGAACAGACGCACAAAGTAGAAGGAGGGTTCCACACACTCATGCACACACACGCCCACACTGATGACTAATGTCCCGGTCATACACACAGCGCTAAAGGGGCTTTGCATCATCGCGCATAGACTGCTTTGAAGTCCAGAGGCTCTCACTCCTAGCCTCATTAGAGCTTGAGCCCGTTTAGAATTTGACAGCTGCTCTGTGGTTGAAACACGGACAACACATTCCAGCTCTTTGTTCAGCCTGTGACAATAAAATGTCATTCTGAATTTTGCAACCTAGCGATGTAATGATTTTCCGAAGTGTCGTTGAGGCCGTGGTTTCAATAGCAAATCCGACCAGCAAACGCAAGCCTTTTGTCAGATTGCCAGATGGTACTTTTGTTGTGGTAAGTCTGCCTGGGGTGTGCAGTGGTCAGCCAGGACACAGGCATTCAGCTGATCCAACACTGTCGTGTGACCATAACAGTGCGATTTTCTTAAACAACCAGTTTAACATTAGCAGGCAATCTTTTATCCTGGAAGACCCAAATAGATATCAGCGTGGAGAGCCAGAACTTGGCAAACCTCAGGGTATTTCAGAGCGACATTATTTTGTCATATGTTAACCACAAACTCTGTTAGTGATCAACTTTGTCATTGTTTACAAGGACCTCCCTATAGAAGCATGCACACTGTTTAGACAAACTGTTCCAGCAACACACTTTTCTAGATTGAGAGCAATCTGTGTTGTAAGTGGTCATATCATACAATCTGATGCTAGATATTGCATCATGGAGGTTATAATGTTTTGGTGCGAGAGGAGATTCCTGTAATCAGTTCCCACAAAGAGCCTGTGGTGTCTTAATGTTATGATGACATCACGTTTAGGTGTAAAAATAGATAATGATCATTATCAACATGCCCTGACCCTCTAGTCTGGTACTACTTGTTAGGGTGTAGCAGCCTAAGTGCAATCAATGTTGTACTCCTTTGTGTGTGTGAGACATAGCGTGGAAGCCTCTGGTTCTGTAGATGAACCTCTGAGTGTGTGAGTATGGGAGTGTGCATGCTTGTGTTATGGCTAATTAGAGGCCTGTGTTAAACCCAGAGGGTGAGTGAGTCATTCACGACCGTCTATGGTCTGACCCCGAGGTAGGCTTTGTCCTCTTCCAATAACACATCCTCCACCAAGACACGGCACAACCATATTACCCACACTGCACCTCTGTTTCACTCAGGCACAGCCTGTCCCAACACACACACTCACACACACACACACGCACACACACCTCCCTCATGGCTATGACCTCTGTTGCTTACCGGAACTGAGGCAGGGACAAAGAGCGAGTCAGAGGCCGTAAATTAGGAATTCCACAACCGAACCACACGACTCAGCTATTAGTTGTTCATGGAGCGTGAACTTGTGTGCTTTCCCTCTTAAACTTCTGCTGCCTCATGTTCTTTCCCCCCTGTTGAACTCAGCTGGGTACGGGATTCGTTACAGTATTTCACAGTATTCGATATCTAAATAATCGTGTTTATTTTAATCACTTTGACAACAAATTACATTGTTTATACCAGCGTGGAACTTTAGCCATGTTGACACAGCTCATGCTCTCACATCATCACATAGCAGACTGAAATGTTTTCATACTATGCTGTGTGAAAATATAGTTTCAGCACTAGCGTATGTTCCAAACCTGTAGTTCCAATGATAACAGAGCCTAAAGAAACAGCTAGGGAACAGATATTAACGTGTGTCAGGATAGCAAACTGTGATTGATCGAGATCAATTATGTTGACTTCATTTTATCTCTCCCCATCTGTCAAATATATTGCTACGTGCCTTATGCTGACAGGAGCAAAGTGGAGATCCAGTTTTCTGTGAACTCTGAGTCTGATAATAAAGTTGAACTGAACAATTCACTGAACTAATGTACAGTACAATACGACCATTTCTCAACCATACACCTCTTCTGGTACTGATCATTAAACTAGGGTTAGATTCCAGTTGAATTGTAGGCCTGAATGTCTGTTTAGGTTCCTCGAAACCCCAGGAATTAAAACTATAATGAATGTTTCCTCCAATTCCTGGTCTGGTATCATGCGGCACATTATGATTGGTCAGCGGGTGGTTTTGTTTCAGCTCCGTCTGACAAATCCAGATGTTTGCTAAACACCGCAAGAACGGAAAGGAGACGGGGGCCGAAGTGGAGGGGGGGGGTGGATAGATTGATGATTATGGATAATTGCTGTCATGTGTACACAAAAGGCTCCATGAAGATAAAACATACCCAGTGGGAGTGAGACCCCCCCTCCCCCCCCCCCCCCTTACACATACCCTCCAGGGTTGATAGGACCTCTGGACCAGCATGCACCAGGGGAGAGAGAGATCGCAGAGAGGAACCTGTTGTGTGTCAGTCAGTCAGACAGACAGGGTCCACAGAGCCGTGTGTGAGAGCCCCAGGGATGGACAACATCTGCTGCGTGGACATGTGCAGAGCAGGAACTCCACTTAGACATGCACGGTGATTTGAAAAGTCATGCCCAGGTTTCCGTGGATGTGAGTGACGTGACGCTATACAGACAACAGTCAAGGTCTCTGTCGAGCCTGTTGAGAACGCTCCCTTTTATAGGTCCGCTCTTGGAAGAGCTTTATCCTCGTTCAGCTGTAACATCACACCTCATAACTGTCACACTAGGTCTCAACTTGGCCGAACCATGAAAGAAATTCAAAGTCTAACCAGCATACCTGACCAATTAAGGCTGGAAGTGAACCCCCCCCCCCCTCCCCCTTTTTGCTGTGTTCCTGCTTGTGGCCTTCAGGAAAGCTTCAGTTCTGGTCTGAAGAACATTACACCTCCAGTAGAGTGCTGTTCTTTTATTTGTTCAGGATGCGGCTACTTTAACCTCACTAATAACTAATTTCTTTCTCTGTGTGTGTGTGTGGCAGGTAACACCAGGCAGCAAGGCTGCGCTGGGAGACCTGTGTCCTGGTGACACCATCCTGGCCATCAATGGTGACAGCACAGAGACCATGACCCACATGGAGGCCCAGAACCGGATCAAGGCTTGTCTGGAGCAACTCACTCTGGCCATCACCAGGTAGGATTCACATCACCAGCTCCAAACCTTTTCTGCAAACATAGGCTACAACCCTTTTATTCGAATAGGGTTCGAATCAACCTTCATGCAGATTACTGATCAGGCATTGAGTCTTGCCTTGTGGAGATCACAATTCTACCTACAGTAGGAATCCATTTGACAGTCATGTGCTTTCATTTGAATGAAAATGAATCCAGTTGTCGAGGTTGCTGATGTGTCTTTCCCAGGAAGCACAGCACTGTATTTCTCTTTTTGGCAACTCTGTCACAATGTAAGACAGTAAAGGTGATCTGTTGTCATCTCGGCAAAGCGACACTGGATCATACTCGGTGAGGCTTGCTCAGACAGCTGGAAGTCTGAGTAAATGTTCCGTAAGGTGGATATTGCACATTTCAGCAGCTCGTCATTCATGAAATGCCTTCTTCCACCCATTTCGCTGATGTATCGTTCTCCGTGCAACATTAGGATGAGTCACTCAGTGAGCGTTTGGGAGGACGGCGAGAAACATACTTTTAGCAACACTGATACTCTGGCCTAGCAGAAGCCATCAATCCAGAAGGAGAGTTATATCTGGAAGGCTGAACATGGGAGCCTGATGCAGAGAAGGGGGCTCTGTTTTGGCTTCGGTGATCTCCGAGGAAAGGAGCTCTCTGTGGTGAGAGAAAGAAGGAGAAAGAGGCGAGGAGAGGGAGAGGGAGGACGAGAGGAAAGGAGAGTGATTGAGTGAGAAGGAGAGAGGGTGAGAGTGAGAGAGGGGAGAGGGAAAGTGAATTAGGGAGGGGTTGGTAGAGAGAGAGAGAGAGAGAGGGAGAAGGGAGATGCCAGGATTAAAATGCTTATCTCCTTCTAGGGGCGCATGGAACCCTGGAGCTCCAGAAACATAGAAGGCTTTGCCCTGTCTTTACACTTTACAACATGGATAATCATCTTCATTGTTGTGATGTGATGGGAGAGGGAGCGGTGGAATGAAAGCCGATAACCCCCAGATTAAGCCCGTCTTCTCTCCTTATAGGGTAGCAGAGAGTATTTCCAGTGTAGTATGAAGCTCTGCCTACTCTTGGCAATGGAAATTAGTCGATCATCATCATCCTCACCCTCATCATCCTGAATTCCGACAGTAATCTTACCCTGACGTTAGCGGAGTGGATAACACGGGATTTCCAAGGCTTCATGCCGTCAGATGAAATTGTTCCATTTTCCGTTCCGCATGCGTGTTTAAAAAGACACTTCTCCTTTGGCCATTAGACAGCAGGTTCTCTCTGAGAGGCTCTCTAGGCACCAGACCACCAGATCAACCTGAAGCACCACATCTACAGAGGAGTGGATGTTTACTTAGGGATACTGCAGGTAGAGCTTCGAGCTGAAATCCTCGAGACCTGAGAAGCTGTTCCTTGTTTTCTGTTTTCAGCAGAAATCTACACATCCCCATTTATCCAGTGTAAGCCTTCTGATATTAGATTAAATCATTTTGGTGGAATAGCATGCACTCCATAATGAGCACCAGCATGAGCAAACAAGTAGCCACGGTTGACCACTCCCAAGGAGCTTAATAATGTAATGGGTTTTTAATTTGTCAAGTTTTTGTTCTGATATCTTCCACATTAAGAGATAACATTTAAAGGGGAGGTCATATGACTGAATGGCGAGAGCCAAGTCCTGATATCTACTGGTATGTGACCTCTCCTCTCTCCCTCTCTCTCTGTCTCACTCCCTCTCTCTATCTTTCTCTCTCTCTGCCCTGAGTAATGACACTTCTACTCAATGGCTCCACTGAAGGAGGGATGAAGAGATGGCGCAAGGGAGAGAGGTGTGCTGGGAAGATAAGCAAGGCAGCCTTGGGCCAGTCGAGTTGACCTGAACTGTCAGCTACTGGCATGTGTTTGGCTTCCAGGGAACAGAAAGAAAACGGAGAAGGCAGAAAAGGGGGACATACTGTAGGGCCAGAGAGAAAGAGAGAAATGTTGAGAAAGACAAAGAGACAGAGAGGGGAAAATCCACTTGGCTATTAGAATGTAATTTTAGAGCCCAGATTTAGCTGTATTGTTTCACTGGAAATTCAATTACACAGTGTAAAGTGTAGCCTAGCATTGAGTTACCCTCACAGGAACCGAGGATATGGACCACGGCAGGATCCCCCCCTTGTGTAATCTCTTTTACATATTTCAACTTCATATAACCTAAGTTGTGAAAGAAACTAAGAAAGGAGGGAAGAAAGAACTCAAGAAATGGGAGAAATTCCTCTCACACATCGACCAAGTGCAAGGGGTGGAGAACATGATGGATATGGGAAATACCTTACGGATTTCTTTACAGTGCACCCTAGATATTTGCTTCAGTTACAAAAAGGACAATGGAATAGGAATGGTGTCGTTTATTAAAGAAGCTAGCGGGCATTGTACCATTCGTTCGGCGACAATGAAGATCTTTTTCAGCCTGGGATGACTGGGTACAGGGAGAGGCAGGGTCGTGTCTCACCAAAACATGATGTTTGAGAGAACAACAGGCCGAGCAGATGCCTCATTAAAAGACAAGGAAGAGAGCTGAGGAGACCTGTAATTTGCAGGGGCTGCAATTGGATAAATATATGAGCCCTCACGTCTGCTGTGAACCAAAATTACATTGGTTCCAGCTGAGCTTGAGGCACTCATACACAGGAATGTTCCAGAAATGCCTCTGCATCTATTACTTTCATAAGCCCTTTTTTCATATTTATATCCCAACTTAGCGGAGCCCTTTTGGTTGTCCACAATCCACCAACCTCATGAAAGGGCATGAGGCAAATAAATATGTGGACTGGTCTTGGAACAGCTGTTTTGGGGGAAATGACTGCCTTTGAATCAAGAAATGGCATTATGAATAGATTTGTTCTGCTGGAACGAAACTGCTGTGAGAATAGAAATGACCAGCACAAGTGGGAGGCTATCAGATCCAGTCCTTGTTTCATCTCCCCTGCTCACTGTCCTCTCCCGCCCCCATGCTTTCAGCCTGTCTCTGTGAGGTCGGGCTCCGCTGCCTCAGTCGGATCACGAGACCTGTCGCTTTGCGTCGTCCCGTTGCCCGGCCCTTACAAAGGGCCCGTCTCCATGTTTAGTGTGGCGTCGGAGCGAGACGTGAGCCTGTCTCAGGCTCTCTGTGGATCTTCAGCCTCTCCAGACCCTGTGAAGACAACCAGCTGTTAGGAAAACCTCCTCTCCACCCCACCAGGCCTCCACTTCTTCAACCCCCTCATCCTCTTCTCCTAGCCACTCTGCCTCAGGTCCCCCCCCTCCTCCTCCTCACCGCCCCCCCCCACCCCTTTCCTTGAGTAAAGAGGTGGTCACAGAGAGCTTGGAGGGAGATGATGGTTAGTACTTTCCACGAATGGTCTGCTCAGGGCCTTCGGAAAGAGTCCTGCCGGTCTGGCAGGTTACACCAAGTGAGTCATAAGACCTGGGCCATATGTTTGAACAGAGAGAGGAGGTAGAGAGAGAGAGAGAGAGAGAGAGAGAGAGAGAGAGAGAGAGGAGGTAGGTAGAGAGAGAGGAGGTAGAGAGAGAGAGAGAGAGAGAGAGAGAGGAGGTAGAGAGAGAGAGGAGGTAGAGAGAGAGAGGAGGTAGAGAGACAGAGGAGGTAGAGAGAGAGGAGGGAGAGAGAGAGAGAGGGGGAGAGAGAGACAAAGAGAAAGAGAGAGAGAGAAAAAGAAAGAGAAAAAGAGAAAGCAAGAAGGAGACTGAGGGAGAAGAAAGTCAAACAGCAGCAGGGGAGGCTTTGTCTCTGGTGTCCTGGTCTGACTGCATAACCAGTGACTCAGAGTTATGGAATTATGAATGGGGGGGATAAGAACATGAGATCACAAGCACACGTGCGTGCGCCCACTCACAGTACCTATAGCCTCCCAAGGCGTCTTCATTTTCTGTGGTCTTAATCAGGACATCAAGGGAACTATTGGGTCCTGGGGGTGAGGTGGGGGCGGGGGCAGAGGGAAGGGGAGGCAGGAGGAGGAGACCACAGCCTCACTTGATCTTGCCCTCCCCCAGACAGTTGGATCTGCTAAGTGACCCCCGGGTCTAATGGAAAGACCCCATCAGTGGTCTCTAAAGGAGACTCCGTCTCCAACTTCAGAGGGAACATTTGATCCCCTCTCATCTTACCAATAACAGAGCAACAGTTTGATAGCTTTGATTTATGGCAAACGCTGTGTTATCAAAAGACCGGCTCCATCCAGTTGCGCTGCCTTTTCATACCAAAGCGAAAAGACCTTCCGATGAACTCGTGATGATGGGAGACTGTGTTCTCGATCGGCATCTTAAGTCAAGGGTACACGCTCTGCTCTCTCCTCGTGTAGAGTCTTGTTAGGATCCTACACGGCCAAAGTAAACCGTCCTGCGCCTCGAAAACCAAATTTCACGAACGAGGAAATTAAATCCAGCAGAGTCCTGTAGGCAGAGATGGGGGGAAAAGGGGAAAATATGACCACGGGAACGTCTGACTGTCATCATGATGACCTGAGAGTGGGCCTCAAAAAGGGCTCCCTCACCCCTTCCACCTCCTTCCATCCTCTCCCTCCCTCCCTCCCTCCCTCCCTCCCTCCCTCCCTCCCTCCCTCCCTCCCTCCCTCCGTCCCTCCCTCCCTCCCTCCCTCCCTCCCTCCCTCCCTCCCTCTCTCCCTCTCTCACTATCTCTCTCTCTCTCTCTCTCTCTCTCTCTCTCTCTCTCTCTCTCTCTCTCTCTCTCTCTCTCTCTCTCTCTCTCTCTCTCTCTCACTCTCACTCTCACTCTCACTCTCACTCTCACTCTCACTCTCACTCTATCTTTCTCCCCATCCTTGGCACTCAGACCTGGGAGAGGGAGGGGGGGGGGGGGGTGACATTGGCCGGAGCTGGACTCCACAGCTCGACTCCTCCACAGACCATCTCAGCTAATCCCTCACACACTGACTCCATATTAGAAGACATGCTGTACTGGCCAAGGAGCGAACAATACGCTTCATTGTGACCTTTGTGTCGATGCGTAGCAGACTGTGCCCGTCTGCTCGCCTGCACTGTCCTCTTCTCAGAGTTTCCACTCAGACATCTTAAGCTCTGTCTCTATCAGTTATATGTTCTATGGGTCTTTGTACCCAGCAAATGTCATTTCATTTGCCACCGATTAACTTTACAAGAGCGCATTATTCTGTAACCGTTGAACCGAACTGTCGGCGATGTTCAGGCCTGTGTTCTGAGATGGGAGGGAGGGATAGGTCATCTCCATGGTAACATCCGTCCCACGCACCTCTGTGGCACGTCAATCAACCACTCGGCGCCCACACCCAGGCCTTGATAGGAACACCTCCTCCGTGTCTCATATCTGAGGCATTGCCTCACCCAGACGGCTGCCATGTCAGCTGAGAACGCCGTGACCTCACCATCCGCCAATCAGGTTTCCACCAGGGGGTTGACACACACACACACACACGTCTCTTTGTTGCCTTCTGTTGCTGTATTAAAGGACTTTGTTTACATGTATATGCTAATGAGGGACTGACCTTGAGGAGAAAGAAGATTCTGGAAAAAATCGCTCACACACACACTCGCATACATACACACGCGCACACACACACACTTATGCTAGTCTGTGGCTCGCATATGGTCTGATGTCATGCCCTTTTTTTTTTTTGGTAGCTTTCCCATATCCAGAACTGTAACAACAAATGCTCTAGCAACTGGGCTTTCTAACACATGCCAACAAAGTATTTGTCTCCTGAAGAAATAAAGACATAAGAGTAACTCATTCGCCTTACAGAGTTTCACACTGTGCAGACGACTCCATTTATATCCTGCCACCCCCAGAGCAGTGTGCCATTAAACACACCATATAATGCGGTTTCAAATGAATTGCATGGTTTTATATTGCCCTATCGTTTTTTTACGACAGATTCTAAATCCCGCTAAAGTAGTTATTTCACTAGGTCTGGGTTATGTATACTGTATTGTACATTGTATGTCAGTCAGGGCCAGTTAGAATAAATATACAGTAGCCATCTCAACTCTCAGTCATGTTGTGAAGAGTTAATAGCATAATAGCAAGAGGTTGTCCCTAAATGCCAACGTTAGAATTCTGAGGGAACATCTGACCACAGATGGCTAGGTCAATCCTAGGTCATTACTAGATAATGACTAGAAAATGAATGATTGGAAGAGAATTGCCAGTACTTGTATAAAAACTAAAGTGTACTGTGACAGCTTTGCATTTTGCCAAGGATGGGGAATTCATACTTAAGCTTTATGAAGTGAAGATGGTTGTATCATTAAACTCTGGCTTGAAGGCTCCTGTATCCATCTCTGCATGTTTAGTCTGCCAAACAGAAAAGCATGCTGGGAAACCTGTCACTGGATACTGTGTAAAACGCAGAGATGAAGCTTGTGTTGGAGGACAATTTGATGCCACGACTGTACCACTAATATTCAGCAGCGGTTAGTGGTATTAGTATAAAAGTTAAAGTCATCATCTTTTTTCGCTTGCTATACTTAACTGCATCGTGGTAAAAGTATATTGAATTGGAGCCTTTTTTTTATTATTCCATGATCGGAGAGTCACATCCTATCCCAGCATGATTTGGCAGCAACTTTTGAGTCACTGCTGTGAGTGTGCAAAGCTGGATACGTGCAGACAGAACAGCCTGTTACCGCCTGGGGGATCGTGAGATGAAGGGACCTTGTTGATCTAACAAGCCCTCTTTCCTGTGTATTGTCTTACAGGTCAGGAGACAAAGTCTGGTCTCCAACGGTTATTGAAGATGGCAAGACAAGCCCGTACATGGCCACGCTGGAGTCTGACTCGCAGGTATGAACTTGTTGTTTGGTTTGCAAAGACGATCCATGGATAGGGTGATCAGACGTCATCCAATCAAATGTTGCTAATGCGTTTTTCCCATGATCAAGATAAGATAATGGCTCATTATTAGCACGTAGGCAAAAACTGAAATACTGTGAAGCGTTGCTTGTTTTCTAAGAACAGAGATGGATATCCAAGCAAGATGAGCTCTAGTAGTGGAACTCTTCCTGACACTTTCAGAGAATCTACTGAACAGGGAGAAACCCAATGTTACCAAAAACCAACAATGAGAGCATTGTGGTCTAGACATTTGAGAAATGACCGGTCATCTTGTATTGTAGTCCGTGTTAGGCCTATTTCAAATGCCTCCGTTCCCTTCAGGATTCTCGTTGGCTGGTCTGAATGGTGACAAAGGCCTGAAATGAAATCTGTCAGTCAGTCCATCAATTGAAGAGCGACACTCGACACAGAAGACTGATATTAGGTTCCCCCTCAGCAGAAATGCTGCTATACATTTGAGTAGAAGACTTGTGGATGAATAGGTTTCGGATACTGGTTTCTAGTGTCTGGGAACAGAGATTTGAGTCCTCTTTGTCTTTTCAGCAAGGACTCCAAAAAGACTTCACGGTCAGTTAACTTTGTGGTGGTCAGAGTACAATTCCCTCTTCTGAAGATCGAAACTGTAAATACTTGGAATGGTTAAGGGTTACTTGGCTGATTTATGGCCCATGTAAATATGGTAGTAATAATGTATAAATCTGCTCAGTGATGGATGAGGAGAGAGACGACCACATTCAAGTCTCCAGACAGGCATATTCCCCCTCAGAGGATCCTGGGAGTTGTAGTATTTCACCATCTCAACACAAGCCTGAGTCTTGTCTTGATTTAACGTCAGGAAATACCAGGCCTGAGTGAGGGGAACCATCAACTCTGTATACACAAACAGAGTGGTGACACGCAACGCTACCTATGGCTGTGGTGTAATCCGAGGAAGCCGAGTTTGCCCCTCTCTTTCTATCCCCTCTCTTTCTATCCCCTCTCTTTCTATCCCCTCTCTTTCTATCCCCTCTCTTCCTCTCGCAGCAGAAGATGGAGAGTTTGAGGCACTGTAGATCTTATCCAGCCCACAGCGTCTCGCTAAAATGCCTCGGATGTCTTTTTTATAATCAACTGAATCTCTTCAGTTACATGTGCTTTAGGCTGTCCCGTGTTGACATGAGAGGCTCCATATGGAGGTCAGTGATCAACCATGGCCAGTTCCTGCTGGGGCCTTACACAGCATACCTTGAAGGAGTCCGCCGCTATCAAACACAATAGACACATTACACATGGCTTTCCTCTCCAGTCTGACTGGAAAGTCCGACCCCGCATCCGGGAATGAACTGTGAGCCAGCAGGAAGTGACATGCGGATACACTGGCGGTTGTTTCCTTAAACAAGAGCCATGGGAGATTCTCATGATGTTCAATGAGTGAACCTGTTGGATATGAGTCCGACAAGTTATGACAACAGAGCTATTTCTGTCACTTTCGCTTTGGAAAGAGGGGGAACTCTGGAGGGAGGCATTCATTATTTCCACGGCCTCTTATTGTTAGCAGACACTGATATCCTCAGTTTACCAGAATTGATGATGACTTACGATGAAAAAGTCATGACATTTCGGGGAACTTCAAATAAATCAATTGTCAATGTGGAGATTTTTGTCCATAGATTCATTCCACAATGGCACATGAGTGGGATAGAAGCGATGTGGCTTAGCGGTGATGGGCCTTGGAAAGTATGGGGGCCTGAGAATGCGGAAGCCCCTGTTGGATCACACGTCACCAAGGTTCCATTCTCAAGCTGTGCAGCCAAGCTGGCAGGAGGCAGAGAATTCTCTCTCTCTCTCTCTCTCTCTCTCTCTCTCTCTCTCTGCTCACATTTATGAGAGCTGACAGCTCGGTGCTCTGCATGACTTAAGACTGTAATTCTCTCGCTGCTTGGAATTTGTTTTACTTGAGAGAAATCTGTATGATACAGGATCTCTTTTATGAATGGAGCACGTCTCAAGTCTTCCAGGATCTGTCAGGCGCAATCCTCTTTCTCCTCGATCGACATCCCCAGTATCTTAATGGCACTGTCCAATAGCATCATGGCCAATACATTAAGTACAAGGTTATTAGAGTCAGCTGTACATATGTGTGTGAATACCATATTGTGTGCCTGCTGTCTGCCAAAACTGTTTAGTGGTTCAATTAAAATGTTATCCCCTGCCAAGCACATTCCAACACACTTCTATTAAAAGGTCTCTTTCAGTGGGCCACAATCATGCAGGGCCATTTAGCTCGCTCACTTGTGACCCCACTTATTTGCTTGTTTGTGTGCAGCCCTGGATGAAGTCATTTACTAATCAGGCGGTAATCCCCCAGAAACGGCCAAGTCTGTATTTGGGTTGGCCCTCTGAGGGCGCCCCTGCCTGTCAGCACGCCAGGGAGCGGATGGGGTCGTGGAGAGCACTGTGCTGGGCCAGCCAGTCCGGCTGGCTCCCTCCCTCCAGCCAGAGAAAGCAGGCAGGCAGGACCCAGACCAGCCGGCCTCGCTCCCCACACCCCAGCACCCTGGGATAGGACCAGGGACCATAAAGGGCTGGTTGTGTTTGGTTAGCGGTGCAAAGCGCCATGTGAAAAGCCTAATTTCTCTGTTCTGGGATCTACCATAGGGAGTTTGAGGGAGGTAGGGACTAGCAGAGAGAGCCTGGGGGAGGGGGAGAGAAGGTAAGGATTTGGGGGTAGACTGTCCGGTAAGGAAGGCTAAGGGCTTAGTCAAAGGCAGACATATGATTTCAATTAGGCCTCAACCCCTCCTTTCCCCCCCCCCCCTCTTCTCCTCCTCCTCTCCCTGACCAGACTACTGAGGTGAGTGGGCTCTGAGGTACCAGCAGTAAATTAACTGCGCCCCCCCCTCCCTCCGGTCTGTATTATAAGAGGAGCTTTTAGCCTGGGTGATGGACCCAGGGGGGCTACTGTGGTCCTGTATAAATAGACCCCCACTGGCATACATGTATTCACACACACACACACACACACACACACACACACAAACACAGGGGTTCATACATCCACCCAAACACAAACACGCACACATCCTCCTGCATACATGCACACCCAGGCTCTGCAGGCAGTCACCCAGATCCTTCAGGCCATGCTTGGCTGCCATTGTAAAACAGGTCAGTGAAATTTGACAACGTTCAGAATTTACGAGCAGACAGAACTGCCTCCCATAAATTGCTTTGTCTCTTCTTCTGGAGGCCCGGCAGGGAGAAAGAAGCAATGCAGTAGATCATCTCCAATCACGATCCAATAGTTCAAGATTCTTTGTTGGAGAGTTTGTGAGCAACAGAAGTTAGGTTCATTGGATGTTAAAACACTGTGCTCAGACATTGCGTGGTCATAGCAATGCAAAATAAATGTTGCCTTCATTCGGCAAAACAAGATAAGGTTACCAGGTGATTTACTAAGAGATTAGATATGACACTCATACAAAAGGTGTGCAGCAGAGGGGGAATGTCACCATGAGGTACCATAGCCATTATATGAGTTGTAAATGTGGCATCTTGAGAACCACCACAGCAGCTCTGCTCAAGTAAAATAAATCACTTTTAATGTGGCGGCTGGCTTGCGCTGATTTATTTAATGAAAATAATGGTCGCTTCAATACCTGTGAGCGACTTGAAAGCACTTACAGTCCCTGAATGTTACCAAACCGGCATTTTTACAAGCTCGGCACCAGATGTTCTGCCTTGTAAATATGCCGTTCTCTCCAAGCAAATATCTATCTGCAACAGGCGCTAGGCTGGGGAAGGGCATGAAAAAGCAGCGTGCTGAAACGTAAACGTCCGTCTGTGCCACGGAAGACGGTCTGAAATGTACTCGTCCCCCCCCCCCCCCCCCCCCCCCCCCCGAAACACAGAGCAAAATGTCCTCCTCATTGTGTTAATGTGAAAATGGTTATGTGAAACAGACAACACTGCAAACAAAAATCTTCCTATTCCTTTGCTTTGCCTGCCAGATGATGACAGATTTGATATTTGCCTTCATTAAGGCGTTTGGAGTTGCCAGGGTGTTTGCCAAGCCTTTCAGCAATTCGGTCAGTTTCCCTTGAGCGGGATTGAGACTCGATGATCCCTCTCTACCCAGCGGAGAGGGAGACGAGAACTGGAGCCCGTCCACACGTCATGTTTACACAGATTAAACAAGTCATGAAAGGAGGACGTTTACTGTCATGTCACTGCAGGAACACTCTGTAAGAAGATCCTCGCTGATTTCGATGCTCTCCTCCCTTCTCTCATGTTGCTTCCAAGACGTGCAGAAGCAGATCCGCTGGCAAAACAGTTACTGATGCTTATCAGCGGAGCGAGAGTGGGTTCGCCGAATGACGAGTGCAAAGGAAACGTAAGGAGAGAAACAGACGACTGGAGGCCAGAGACCCACCCTGACAGACCTCCACTTGTCACCTACTTTAGAGCTGTTTGTCTGGGAGGGTGGAGTGGGCAAGGTGGGGGTGGGGGGGTGGGACTGGAGCTGGATAGCCTGGGGTGGGGGAGGAAGCCTGGGGCTGGCATGTGGTGCTCTGGGCGTCTGAAGTGGGGAATGAGGAACGAGGGGCAGACATGGGTCATGCCCTGAAGGATGAGGGGGTCTGGGGTCGGAGGGTTCGGCCTGTCAGGGGTGGGGGGGGGGGGACCTGGGGGGAGGGGCTTGAGATATGGCCCAAGTCCAGTCCCTGTGATGTGGATGTGTGTAGGCTTGGGAGGGGCTGTGTGGTGATTAGAGAGATGGGCCGTGTGTGGGTGGTCCTGGGTGAGGGGGGAGGGGGGGATGAGGACCATGCAGGCCACATCTGCTGAGATGACTGTTCTGTCTGGAGAGGCTATGAGAGCTCCCGCTTCCTACTGGGAACACACACACGGGAACACACACACACACATACACTCTCTCTCTCTTTCTCTCTCATCAACATTCCTAGAATGACAATGGATGTCTCCAGTTCTCCCATTGCACTACTTGGAACAAGTCACTGTGGTTCCTGATCTGTTTACAGTAGAGTTTGGGAGGAAGTCCAAATCAGCTACTTCAAACTGCTTTCTGGCTCCAAAACAGAGAAATAACATACATGTCTGACTGTCTCGCATGGCACAATATATAATGACATCATCATAAAACACACTCAACTTTATCTGAAGTCTGGCAAGCGAGGTGGACTCGCTCGCACGCACGCACGCTACAGTATCTATGGTAAACATATCTACACTCTGTCTGTTACAGTGTTTAATCCTCTTTGCAAACCTGAACCACCTTTGCCTAAACACCACCATACCAGAGACATTTTAAGAACCAGTCATTTTGTTGAACCCAAAGCCGGTAGAGATGGGGCATTTGAAACAAGGACACGTCTTCTAACCTCTCCTCCTCTCCTTGGTTTCCCAGAACTTCCGTCCAATCAGCAGCGGCTCCAGCCGGAAGCCTTCGTACACCCCTGAGCCCCCGCAGCTCAGCCACGCCAACGGCAACGGGCACGGCAACGGCTACGGCAGAGCCAGCAATGGGCAGTACAACGCCCCGGCCAGCCTGTACAGCAGCAACGGCAGCAGCGGAGACCGAGCCCTGCCGAAACAAATGGGAGGCCTCAGCCTCAGTGCCACGCACAGGTCAGCCTCACAACATCCACACACACACACACACACACGTCTACTTGGACTGGAAAAGCCATTTGTTATGGCAGGGGGCCCCTCGGGAGTGTGATAGATGTGTGTGCAGTCCCAGGACACAACCTCTGGGGCAACGTCCCCCCACTCTGAATGTTCCACTGCCTTGGTCCCCTCGACCCTCCCCAATACTGTACCGTCACAGGCTGCCGTGGCAACGCAGGCATGCAGCAGGCCGAACGCATCAATCATGATCCGTGAGGATGTTCTCGGAGCAAGGGGAAACGTTGGGTCCTGTGACGGGGCAGGGCTGTGCCGGGTCTGGGCCGAGCCTGCGAACAGTCAATGGTCTAGATCTCCTGTTTGGACTGGGGATTCCAGGGAGAAATATATCAACCCGCAGACGTGGCGTTGGATCACATGATCCTGCGAGACGGGCCTTGTGTCTTGGTTCACGCGCGTCTGTCGAGCAGACTGCTGTTGCTGTTGTCAGCACGCTGCTAGCAGCACTGAAACGCTTTCATCAAACTGCCGCACGACGGCCATTGACATCTTACTTTTCAAATCTCCCCCTTCCCTGTCTTCTCTCTCAGCCCAGAGCCGCCCATGCAGTCCCCAGGGAGTAGGAACGGGTTCGAGGCGGCCGAGTCAGACGTCTACAAGATGCTGCAGGACCCCGAGGAGCCCATCTCGGCTCCCAAACAGTCGGGCTCCTTCAAATACCTGCAGGGCATCCTGGAGGCCGAGGACGGAGGTAGGAGCTCCCCCCCCCCCCGCCACCGCGCTCTGTCAGCCCATGCATTCAGCTGCATGTAGAAGCCATTCAACCCAGGGTTGACATATGGAACGTGTTTGTATATGTACGTTGGAAATTTGTGTTTGTATACTTTGGGCTAAATATTTTCCCCCGTGCGAGGGGAGTGTGTGATTCCTTCCAGCCGCAGTACCACGGTGTTGCTTTGCACGGCTCAACCCCGGCCGAGGCTGGCTGGCATAGTTTACCTTTTATAGAGAGAGGGAGCTCTGGGAAAGCTATGGGGATAAGGTGGGAAGATCTCCTAAGTTTATTGCAAAACAACCTTACAAAAGACAATAAATGGGAGAAATATGACTGTGTCTTTCCGACCACTTCACATTCCAAAGTCAGTCCGAAAGTTCAGACACGGTGTCTGAACTTTGAGATGTCATGTGATGTTCCCGGTGGCAGGGGTTGCAGGGGTCAGGGCTAATCCCTGAAACGAAAACACTGGAGGGTTCATTTCACATGCACCAGATTGTGTTGTAACAATCGGTTTACATGGGCAGCTTTGAGCATGTTCTGGAGATGCCTTCATTGGAGATGGGACCTTTTTGTGTCCAATATGTTCCGTTACATTCCAGGCATTAGACTGATCCGGCTATAGCTTCCCCCTCGTCCAGGGCCAGTGCTTTGAACCGGGCGGTCCAAACAGACAGGATAATCCATGGGACAAGGCCTGCTTCTGGCCGAGCTACTCGAGAATGTTTTGGTCCAGTGCCAGTTCATGTTATTCTTTGAATTTGGTGCTAATCGCTAGCAGGTGTTAAAAAGGATTAAGAGAGGGAGAAGCCAGTAATGGTTTCAACAGAAGTAGATTAAACACCAACACCATACCGTCGACATCCTGTCAGGTGTCTGTTATGGCTGAAGAAGGCTTTGTTGACTGACATCGTGGTTCACCTAATCCTCTGTTGAGTCGGAGACACACCTAGGATCCACACCTGTTGGATCCAGACTCCTCTGTGAAGCCCTTCCTGTCTCTCCATTGTCTCTCTTCAGTCAGTGTGAAAGACAACCTGGTTGAACCATCGCTACTGCCTGCGTATCAAAGTTCTGACCCCAGGCACAACGTGTCGAGGTTCGGGACGTGTACGTGCGTGAGGTTGCTGTTGCTATCCCAGACTAGTTGGATGACGAGCACCTATCGAGTTGGGAATCAACAAAAGACGACCGCAATGGTGGACGCAGCTTGGGTTTGGTCCTCCTTCGTCAGAGGGCAGCTCCTGTTTTGAATGAGCTGGCTTCCCGTGGAGTTGGTTTCAAGAAAGAGAAAACACGTGAGGGCTTTCTGCTCCCACTACCCACAGGCGCTGGCCAGCTGTGTTGGTAGTTTTGATGGAGGAGGGGCAGGGTGCCAGTTAAGCTCCTCCTGTTGCTCTTCAATCAACTGTCTGTTCCCTCAATTACTGGTCAAGAGGAGGCCTCAGCCTGGAGGAACCTGACCCCCAGGTCTAAGGTTGGAGACAACTCTATCCCAGACGAGGAGATGGCTCAAGAATCTCTGAGGGTCTTTGGGATAATTTAAGCAGTCACTAAAACCTTTTTATCTTGGCTCCTGACTTTCCGAGGTGGTTTAAGTGCATATTAAGTTGGTATAGATAGAGGTACAGAGTGTATCATTTTGTTTATTTCTAGAGAACATGACCCCCCCACCCATTTACCATTGGTCATTGTGTGGTGTAGTAAATGTCTGTACTACAACAACTCTGACAAATGGATGGAAACTCCTGTTTTAGTGCACAGATAACCTGATCTGCAGCTTCAGGGTGGAACAAATATTCCAGTCCATCATTAAGATATCCATCAAGTTAAAATGTAGAAACCTTGACACTGTAGAAAGCAACAGTATAAAAACTTAGATAGAGATCAATTCTGCCTGTCTGGTTTATAGGACAGAGATGATGTGATTGGACACGCACACGCTTCTCAAATGATACACTGAAGGCTAAATACTGTTTTGGTCTCAGCCAATCTGTATTTACGGTCTGTTGTGAGTACAGCTCTTCTCCCATTTGTGGGAATATCATTAGAATTCCCTCGCAGCGCTGGCAATTGTGTGAATAAGACTTGAGATTGTAAAGCAACGCAGTATACAAATACACCTTCATTATTCCTCACGCTCTTAAAAAGTTCAAGCGGTGCCAGGTGGTTGGCGGGTGTGGCTACAGTGTATGGTCGGTGGCCTGCTGGGTAACAGCTCTCTTGGCACAGCATCAGTGGGCAGACAGTGAGTGTTACAACCGAAGCCCAGAAGGGCCCAGTGAGATTGTAGCAGGCCAGTGTGATGGTCGGGGCTGAATGTAGGTAATGTTTGTTCCGCCAGCTGCCTCGGTCTCAAACTAATTGATGTGTTCCTGCCTTGGCAACCGGGAGAAGAAACGCACTATCTGAAAGGGTGAATGGACGGAGCGAGGGGAAAGAAGGGTGGGGAAGGAGATTGATGAAAGACAGAAAGAGGGACGGTGAAAGAGAGTGGGTCGGAGGAGAGCGGGCGAGGGAGGGGTTGGCCCCGTGCCTGTGTTCCTGCCCTGGCCCCAGGTCCTGGGGCTGTGACACCTCCATGTGAAGGGGAGGCTTGATGAGCGATGGATGTGGTGAACGGAAGCTGACCTCGGCGTTTCCCAGAGCGAGGTGGGAGGAACGCCAATCCCTCCTCACCTCCTCTCACCCACGGCTGACAAGTGCCCCCTTTTCCGATCGTCGACCTGGAAACCCGGCTTGTTTTGGAGTTGGTGTGTGCATCTACAGACAAGCCTTGGAACTTCACGTGTGTGTGTGTGTGTGTGTCCACAGGTGTGTCTCCCACAGATAGAATGAGAGGCCTGAGGTCTCCTGTCAGATCTCCTGTCCCCAAGCTGGGCAGCCCCATCCCCACCAGCAGCTCCATGCCCCCCCTCCAGAAACTCCCCCAGTGTACCCGCTGCTGCAGCGGCATCATGTGAGTACCCCCCCCACCCCCCCCCCCCCCCCCGCCCCGACCCTCACCAACCCACACCACCCTCCTGCACCACCACAGCGCCTATCAGTTTGGGTTAGTGAGGCAGCTGGGAGTCCTGCTCCTTCGTACAGTCCTAAACAATCCGCTTACGTCAGGCTGCACCATAGAAGGTTATCGCTGAGTGAGTTAACTGAACTCTGTATCTAGAGGGCCTTGACACCAAGTGCACAGAACTCCGGCTCGACCTGCAGCAACAGGCCCTGGTTCTCACAACCAAAGAGGAGAAACAATCTCCATATATCACCTTTAATGATTAAACCCAACCCTCCACGCCCACACCTGCCGGGGAGCTGAGAGGTGGCGGTAATCCCCCTCGCCGTGAAGGCACCCTGGGTAAACAGTGATGTCATCCAGGCGAGCTGGCGAACAAGAGGCTGCTGTGGAAGTGTGGCACAATGGGGCTGTTATGAGAGAGTGTACACAGGGCTTTTAGACTCTCCAGCACTTTATCTCCATGCAGCGCTCACCTTTAGACGGCTGTAACGCCCGATAAAGAGCTATTCAAAATCCACGACTGGTTATAGGGGTTATAAACAGAATTCAGGTCACTCTGATAATGTAAATGTGGTGGTGGTGCCATGAATGCAAGTCACACACTGGGACCAGTAGCCTATCATGTGTACTTGGGAGAAAAAAAAACCCACAGGTGACATCACAATACCTATTCAATCCTTTTAACATGCGGTTGGTCAAGTATTCAAATCAATCGATGCTGGTCTAATAAAGGCTGTGCTCTTGGCTCTTGTGTGTCCCTACAGAGGCACCATAGTGAAGGCCAGGGACAAGCTGTACCACCCCGACTGTTTCATGTGCGACGACTGCGGCGTCAACCTCAAACAGAGGGGCTACTTCTTCATCGAGGACAGCCTGTACTGTGAGATCCACGCCATGGCGCGCGTGCAGCCGCCCGAGGGCTATGACGTGGTGGCCGTCTACCCCAACTCGAAGGTGGAACTGGTCTGAGCGACGCAACGAGACGACCCGCCCACCCTCCCTCCCCGCCCGATCTCTCCGGCCTCCTGATTCCATACCCTCGTCCTCCCACACGCGCCTCTCTCCCCCCGAGAGGCGCTCGATGCGCAGCGGCAAATTGGTTAAGAGCTTTACGGTCTGTTGGAGGAACGTGAGGGGATGCCGTACGATCACGACCGTACGCCTCAGATCCGGCTGTCGTCTTCCTATTCAATAGATAACCTTTTGATTTTATTATCACAGTTTTCAGTGGCTACTCATTTCTAATGTTCAAACTCGTGCTAGGATTGAATGCCAACTGTGAGAGGCAGATGGGAAGGCGTTTTAGGTCTGGTTTGACCTGTTCATATTTACACTACAGTCTGATATTATCTGTCTGATAAACATGTATTACAAGTTTTCACGCCTGCTGACATTTTAGGGTCTATTACTCTACCAAAAACAGCCTCTCTGCTCATAGCATTTGTTTAGCCGACTGATATATGATATTTCACGTGGGCCAACTCTGAGGTAAATCCTGCTGGTAAATGGTAAATGGGTCAAGAAATAGACTTTCACCACTTCTCACTCGGTGGAGGACACCCAAATCTTTATGACAGCATTCCTGTTTGATACCAGACAGCTGCTGCTCTCTTCCACCGTGGAGGGATTCTGGGACAGGAGACAAAGATACGGAGGATGTCTAAACCCAGCTCCAGGATCTTCTAAGACGAACATGTGGGAATGATATTCATTTGTGAAGGTTTTCTGGCACACTATGTGCAGTGCAGTTCTTATTGGCTGGCTAGCATTTGTAAGGGTGATATTATTTTCCATGTATGAGTTAAAATATCTAGTCTGCAGCCAGCTCCAGTAATATACTTCAACATTTCCTGTGAGTGAAGCGGGGGGGGGGGGGGGGGGGGGGGGGGGGGGGGAGGGGTGAGGTGGGAGGAGTGGGGAGGGCATTTATGTGTTTTTGGAAGGTGACAGAAATGATCGTGCTGAGTGCCTCAAAAAGTTATTACTTAAACATGTGACCATATATCTCAGCTTGGGGAATAGCAAGCAGTGATCTGAAGTGGTAAGATGAATTGTTTTGTAGAGTCTAGAGTACTTTTGATTCAAAAAATAGAAAAACACAAACTGTCAGGGCTAATTCTGGTTGTCCACAGTGCTGGGACACTTCCCCAGTGTCTTTTGCTGTAAATTATATGAAATTTATATTGCCTTCATGTTGGTTTTCTAATTTCCTAAGTATTGTACATATTCTTTTCAACATGGCTGTCTTAACAAACATAACATGTCAGTCTTTCTTCACATGCTCCTTGTCCTTCAATGCTTGCCATGTGCAGGCCCAGAACCCTCTTCATGTCTTTAACTTATTGTTTTATCTTTGTTCTGGTTCTTCTACTCTTGTTTTTTAAGGTATAATAAAGCGAGGAATGTATTAAAATCACATGACTCAGCGCATTCTTCACAAACCCAGTATATATTTATGAACGTTTGAAGAGCAGAGCGTTTTGATGAGCACCCATTTCAAACCAAGGAAAAACACAGCACTTCCAGTGGTGAGGGCTTTTATTCTGAGTTCCCGCCTCTGACAGGGCAGTTTCCCTGCAGCGTGATGTCAGGTCCTCAGTTTGCTCTCCAACTCTCCGACCTCGTTCCCCCAACACATCCACTTCTTACAGACCTTAAATCGGAGCGTAAAATTGTCGCACCACAAAACCAGTTTCATGTTTTCACAGAGCGGCCTCTTACACTGTTTTATAGCCCGCTGGGGCTTGTTCTCCGCATTTTAATTTGTAGCAGCGACCTTGAAGGAGTCAAACTTTAGAAATGTGACACGTGAGGACGTACACAGCACAGCCACTGTTCATTATATTCCAACTATAGCATTAAATAGAACTTACTTAAACGTTTAACTCAACAGGGAGTATGGGGATTTTCCTCCCTGTTTGCCGGCACCAAGTGTTGTCGAGAAACAAGTTGGCTCTTGATGTAACATAAGAAGCATGTGGTTGGTTATAGGACGAATGTCAAGCTTACCATGCAGTTGGGATCCATGCCTCCCTGACTCAATGCGTTTGATTTTCTAATCGGAAACAGAAGGCGGGCCCTTGATAGGCTATTCTTTGTGCTTTAATAAGCTATTCAATGACCACAGTGACTGCATGGAGGAGGGAGGGGAAAAGGGGAGGACAGGCGACGGTTGTACATCGACTGGCATGAAAAGCAGCTCTGGAAAAGGGATGGGTGAAAGCAGGCTAGGAAACAAAGAGAGACAGAGGGAGAAAGAGAAAGAGGGAGAGAGAGGGAGGGAGAGAGAGGGGTAGGCAGAGGGGGGGAAGAGGTGTCAAAGTCATTCACTGAAATGATCAATTCTATAAAGTGTGATGTGGTTTAGCAATGTGGTAAACAGTTAGTGGCTGCACATTGCAGGGCTGTGAGTGTGCCCTAACAGCCATGGGTTGTATGGATTACATATGTGACTAATAATGTACTGCCAGTCACTACTCAGTAACCAGACTGCAGTAGCAAAGAACACGAAATTCTGGTTTCGAAGAAACCAATGCACATACAGTACGACGCTTGATAGCTCGCAAGGTTCTTTCAAACATGGACAACAGACGAACATTGCTTCAGGTGATGCAAGAAATGATTGTAATGTTTGTGATATCGTTCATTCTCAAAGGCTCCTCTCAGGAACTCCTCCACCCATGCACATGCACCGCTAGGCCCGAAGCCAGTGTAGTTTCAATGGAAAGAATTTTTAGCTATGGTGTTTTAAATCATCTCAGTCACCCAGTGTAAACATTGTGTCAGGACTGGAGATAAACATATCCTGGTCTCTGGGTAACACTGTG
The DNA here is from genome assembly GCF_038355195.1 of Osmerus mordax. Lineage (NCBI taxonomy): Eukaryota > Metazoa > Chordata > Actinopteri > Osmeriformes > Osmeridae > Osmerus > Osmerus mordax. The sequence goes on from NC_090068.1 coordinate 8,491,310, forward strand.
TTTTGTTATGTGACCATCGAACCTACTTCAGCATTGGCTAGCTGTCCTTGATTATACACAAAGAAGAGAGCTTTCTGTCGTGAACGTAGCTTTCAAAGGCAGAAGCAAAATAGATGCGCATTTCCTTCATGCCAGACCTGGAAATCACAAACTTCTGGAATGATTCAAACCTTATCGAATCATCCTTCATTGAATCACAGAGTAATTTTTCATTGAGACCCAGTCATCCTGTCTGATTTAACAGCTGAACAAATCCATCTCCTCTTCAGATGCTCCGACAGAGATAAAAGCTGAAGGGGATCTGGAAAGCATCGGGTGTGTGGTTAGATGTGCTATCCCCTTTGCACGTTCCGCAGGGTAATTAATCAACAGTTTCAGATAGGAATGCTGCTTTTGCACTTGAAGTGGATGCTTGTCAGTCCTTTGTGCTTATGTACTGTAGCATGCTGTCAGATGGGCTCTGTTCCAGTCAAACACAGGAGCCATTTAAGCCTCTGTCACTCTCTCCATCTCTCTCTCTCTCTCTCTCTCTCTCTCTCTCTCTCTCTCTCTCTCTCTCTCTCTCTCTCTCTCTCTCTCTCTCTCTCTCTCTCATCTTAAACAGGTCAGATTCCTTTGTTCTCTCTCCCTGCTGTCTATGGTACCACCCTATTGTGTGTGACAGCTGCGATTTGTGGAGCTGTCGGAGATACCGGCTGTAAAACCCCTGGTTAAATGCTGCACACACTGACACAGGGGTGCTACATTCTAGTCCCACTCATCACACACCAACAAAACACTTACATGATAAACACCCATCATCTGTTGGAGACAGGGTAGCGGGGGAAGTGGATGGCTGTCACACAACTGAAGTAGCACGATAGGTATTTCTTTGAGGATTGCAGTAGGGGTTGCATACCATGCAAATAACTTGAGTTAACATAACACTGAATATGGTGCAATGGGACAAGCCTCATAAGGACCAACTTGAGTTAGGACTGTGTGTTGTGTTTCACTGGAGTGGATGTGTGTGCCTGTTCTGACAGTTGGGGAGTGATTTGTTTGTGAAGATTGTATGTTCTAGATGACCACTTGATCCTCTGAATGTTTAGGTTGTTCCAGGGAGTCGGCTTCGGGTGTTATTAAAATGGGATTGAGACAGAGACCCCCCCCCCCCCCCCCCCCCCGTCCTGAAAACATCGACCCCACCCTCCCTCTTCTCCCTGGACACAGAACAGACAGAAGAAAACATGAAGATGTTGAATTGAAGAATGCCACCCCCCTGCTTTTACGGGGGGTTTCTGCCTGTGAGGCTTTAGCTTGGCAGGCTGTTCCAGTCTTGGAGTTTGCTCACCTCCCAGTTCCACTGGTCACATAAGCTCAGCAGTCACTGTGTATCAGGAAGAACCACTCATGATAGTTAGCGTTGTAGTGAACACAAAACAGAGGAAATCTATTCAGAGCAGTGTGTTTACCTCAAGTGGCCAAAGATGTAAGGGGAGTGGATCCTGAACTGGACCCTGTGAAGAACTGTAAGGCTGTGTTTACAATTTCTTGCAATAGAGTAAACCTCCACCTTCTTTAAACTGTTTACTTTATACTGGATATCAAACCAAACAGAGCTTGAGTATAAGAGACATTCCAAATCAAAGCTCAGACAACCAGACACAGTTTTATGGATGTTTTACTGCACAACTACCCTTGCATCTTTTTTGTAAACAAAGCACTTCAAACGCAGGCAAAATGGACTGTTTTTGTAGAGATCTGCTTTAAAAGACTTTCCCTTCGCTATTGTTATGATTAGTGCAGGAGTAAATCCTGGGTCAAGTTTTAACGTTTTTTCCTCTCTCTAACAACAATTTCTATTTGCCCTGTGTCACACCCGTTGAGTGTCAAAAACACAGCCAAAAGTATTTTTTGGGTCATTGTTGTCAGGGCGGTAAGTCAGCATTTTTATGACATTCCTGTGGTCATTCTAAATGGACGGCCACCCTGGCTGGAGGCTGGAGTGGTGGAGTGGAGGTGGGGGGTAGGGGGTAGAGGGTGGTCAGGGCTGGGAGAGTAACGATCAGATGAGGAAACAGGAAGGTCCAGCTCAGCTGCATCAAACAGCAGGCCAGCAGTCAGCACACAGCCCTGGAGGTCCCCACTCAGAAACGACACACGAGAGAGAGAGCAGGCCGCATATCTCTCTGTCTCTGTCCCTCCCCGCCCCTGCCTCACGGCCTCTCTCTCCCCCCCCGTCTTTCCCCTTCTCTCTCTTGTTCAGAAAACAACATGCTTCAAGGATTTCCATGGAAACGGCACAAGAAAGTTCCAACCCGATGGGCACCGTGACAAACATGCCAACCGTGGGAGTGCAACCCCTGCCCGTTGCTGTCGCTGGGAGAAAACGCCTGTTTTGTTCTGCCACAACACAAGCTCGAGGACACAGAAAGGCCCTGTTCAAAACCGACCCCTGATCCCTTCTCTGTGGACTCTATTGTGGATCTCAAAGGGAGTTGAACGATCCAAGAACGCTGCTACAGGTTCAATCTCACTCATTTGGCTGTCCGACCCCTTTCAGTTTCACTCCCGGTGTCTGGGGATGAGGCCAGGGGTTGGTTTTAGACAGGGCCATAGTCTTAATTCAATCATCTGAAGGGTCATGGACAGTCTAACTGTGAAAGGGTCTGCCTTCAATCGAACAAACTGGAAGGATCATCTGGAGCATGGCTTCCTGTGTGACTTGGCCATCAGCTTCACTCTTCACACAGTGAGCCGAATGTTGAATCCCACACAAGTTTGAAATGTGACCCGTCTAGCCTTGCCTATGTAATGGTGAGAGTATGTCATTCCTTTCAGAGTGAAGAGTGTGTTAGTGTGTAGCAGTCATTTGGCTGCCTATTTTAAAATGACCTCCTCTACTCCCACGGGCAACCGTGGACCACAGGCGTACAGGCAAACGATCTCTGACTTGACATCTCGAGCAGACAGTCACGCATGCACGTACACATTCTGTACTAAACACATCTGATCTGGCAGGAGCTGGAGCACTCTCCAAATGACATGGCCGGGTTAATTATAGTTTCAGTTAATATGACATAATGGCCAAGTCATGACCAGATGTGCTGGGGTTTCCTGAATACCGCCTGGGTAAAACTGAGTCACTGAAACATACCGTTTGAAAGCATGAGGTCATTCTCAGCCAATGGCGGATGCGAGTTGGAGGCCTGGGAGCGAGAGGCGTTGAGGAGCAAGGTGATGAAAACCGTCAACTGTTAGGATGCGTCAATCAGGGAGCGCCAGCAGAGGGGATGCTGGGTGATTATGGAGTGTCTGGGGGAGCCCAGGCAGAGAAGAGGAAGGCTGGGTTCCATCCTCACACAGGGGCTCCACAGGATCGACGTCCTTGAGGTTCTTATAAGGAACCCTCTTTTTTTTCTCTGTCTCTCTCTCTCTCTTTCTCTCTGTCTGTCTGTCTCCCTCTGTCTCTCACTCACTGTATGTCTGTCTCTCTCTCTGTCTGTCTGTCTGTCTCTCTCTCACTGTCTCTCTCACTGTATGTCTGTCTGTCTCTCTCTCTCTCCCCACACACAAACATACCCACTTACACACACACAGACAGGTATATTCCTCCCCTCTTGGCACTGGGCCTGGTGCTGGAAGGTAGCACCCCCTCCACCTGCTCCTGCAGGTCCTCCACCTGCTCCTGCAGGTGTTCAGCATACACACACCAGGTTCTCATCGGGGCTTTGGCCTGCGCTTCTTCTATCTCGAATATATATGATGACAGATTTGTATGCATCGTGCATATCTGCAATGAATCAACATCCTGTACAAGAGGGCATTGCTGAGAGACACAAATCACACACACACACACACTCACACATTTCATGTGTAGAGTTTTTCATAGAAAAGTGAAAATTTAATTAGTTGTCTTGCCAGGCAAAACGTTAGTAGGCTGGCCAGATGAAACAAATCAATGATCTTTGGTAATGCACTTTAATCATACAAAGCCAAATGGCCAGTTGCAATTTTGAGTTTAGTCTCTCTTTTGTTTATTGGACAGTTGCACTTTGTCTAAACTGAGACCCCACTTCCACTCTGAGTCAGAGAGAGAATGACGAGAGAGGTAAAGGATGAGCGAGGAGGAGAGAGACAGAGATAGTGAGAGCAAGAGAGAGAAAGGAGAGTGAATGGGAAACAAGGAGAGAGAGCAGGAAGGTGGGAGGAAGACAGGACAGAGGAAAACAGATCTGATTTAGATTAGGGATCAACTGAATAAAGTCAAGCTTTTTCCATTCAGCTTGATGTGGGGGATGGGCAGACAGAAATAAATCATCTATGTTGTATATACAAAGGACAGCAACTGAATTCCCCTCATCCATCTCTCCGCAGGGATCCGACAGGCCTCCGTCTATGGGAGCCAGAGAGATGGCTACCCTGGCCCAGCAGCAAGCCCTGGACACTGGATCTGTCCGGTCCCTCACACAGGGAAGGGATGGAGCTTTAAGAAGTGAGATAGAACTCACAAAGTGTTGACTCACTACCGACAAAAACCATACCAGAGAAGCCAGTACATCACACATCCAGCAAATCCTGGTCGGAATACAAAGATGGCTTCTGGGAGAATGTGTGTGTGTTTGGAAGGATGTGTGTTTCTGAGTCACTGTGTGGTTTTTCCCCACTGACATCGCACCTCAGCTGAGAGACACCCAGACAGGGCCAGAGGTCCAGGGAGAGAGTAGCCGATGCCAGAGAGAACCCTGCCAACAGGGGCACTTGTTTGCTCTCCAACTGCTTCCCCGGGACTGCATTGATTCAACCCAGCTGCCAACCCCTCCTGGACATGAAGTCAGGGTTGGGGTTTGTTGGCCGTCCCATGAAACTGATCTATTTGAGGCGGATCTATTTCTGCTTTCAAGGAACCTCTCTTTTAGAGAGGTACTCCAGCTCCTCTGGTTCTCCATGATGTCATCGCGAGGTGGCTGAGCTGGATTTGTGTTACTTATCCAAGCAGCAAGCCCTGGCTTCCCAGAATCCACCTCAGCAAACACCGATTTTAGTTCAGCTTTAATCAACGTTCAGAAGGAGGAAACCACACCCCTTGACTTTGATCGACCAATCGAAGTATTCCACTCACCTGACCCCCATCTGCTGGTCACCCACATGACTCAGACCACTCAATAGAAGACCTAAATACAACCATGATCTGCTGTCATTCCTGTGTTTGTCCTGTCGGATCCCTCTCCCCATCTCCCCGTCTGTGCTCCACCTCCCTTCCTGATTACATTTACATTTACCAGACGCTCTTATCCAGAGCGACTTACAGTAAATACAGGGACATTTCCCCCGAGGCAAGTAGGGTGAATTGCCTTGCCCAAGGACACAACGTCATTTGGCACGGCCGGGAATCGAACTGACAACCTTCGGATTACTAGCCCGACTCCCTGACCGCTCAGCCATCTGGCTCCCGATGTCCGAGAACCTTGTCTGCTGAGCCCCACGACGCCTGGCTCACCCCCAGGACTCCTCTGCCCGTCATCTGCCTGGAGGACTCCAATCCTATACATTCATCCATTCCTAGTATTCAGGAATCCGGTGGCTGAGCGGTTAGGGAATTGGTCTAGTAATCCAAAAGTTGCTGGTTCGATTCCTGGCCATGCATAATGACGTTGTGTCCTTGGGCAAGGCACTTCACCCTACTTGCCTCGGGGGGAATGCCCCTGTACTTACTATAAGTCGCTCTGGATAAGAGCATCTGCTAAAGTAATAAATGTAAATGTATTCCCTCATGTAAAACGTTTACCTATTGTCTGCGTGATCTTTGAACTTGCAAACGATGCTTGGTTCCTGATAACAGCCTCATTTGTCTGAATGGTCCTGAGAAGCTAAGACTCAGCTGGCCACTGGCCACTACACAGGGCCGCATCCACAACACTGGACCTTGACCTCTTTATCCACTCACAACCAATGAGACAGAGCCTAAACAAATACGATGTTCAGGAGGAAGGGAGGGGGAGGGCTGGGTGGGGGAACTGCAATAATTGGTGGAGGGTTGTCTGATAAGGAAGAAATACAGCAGGAAGGAGCTCCCAACGTGACCTTGGCATGGAACACTGGCATTGTTGACTTCCTTCGACATTCCCCCCGGTAACCTGCTGACCAATCACTGTCCTCCTGTCAGAAAACAGGGAAAATGAGCTAAGTGCAGCATATGTCCAAGAGAGAGTTCAGCTCCACCTGATCCAGTGCAGATCCGCTCATCATTCACAATCACCACGCTGCATATAGACAGCAGAACATTGTCTCATCGCTAACTCTTCACTACTTCTGTTTACTTATCCGGCATTTATATCAGAGAATCCTCAGCATCTCGAGTTATTTCCAAGTGAAAGTACTTAGTTTGTACACTTTGACATTGAAACATATAAAAGATGCTTTCACACGCTTTTTCTAGACAGCATCCCCTGAGCAGTATACTAACAAAGACATTGCCATGCTATTGCTGGGAGAATGTGGCTTTGTGCATTAGCTCTCCTATCATGTTCCACTTTCTCATCTGGACTGCAGCCAAAGCCATATTGCTGCTGGTTCTGAGGCCTGAGGGGAGCGGAGAGGAGAGGCGGCCGGCAGACAGGGAGGACAAAGCTAAATGGAGTCATTCCCCCGAAACAGAGGCCAACTAATTTGACTGTTGGAGTTGTAACCCAATTACTCCCAGGCCACATGTTCTCAGAGCAGGGGCGTTGCACAAGGAAAGCCCTCTTCAGTTTCTCCAACAGTTGTCCATAAAAATAAAAATACATGGAAAAAGTGTAGTAAGTGTTATTCCATACAGCTCACTACTAGTGCTACCTCCAAATGTACAGTAGGGGCCAGGGGCGAGGGATCACTCACAGTAACGGCCAGTTTACTAAACCTTCAGCTGAAGACAGGACACTATAAGAATCCTCCTGTGGACATAAAAACTGGGTTTCAAGATCAGAATCATTGTAATGATTGACATTGAGAAGCGTTTGACCCCCCTAATTAAGACTTGGACCCCCTAAAAGAAGTAGGTCGATACATTTATATATCGTTCTTACTGTAATCGTAAATATTACTTTACGCCCTGGAAAATAAGTTGACCCCCCTGTTTATTATTGTATAAATCGCACTCTGGGGATGTGGTTTGGGTGAGTCTGATGAAGAGGAATTAATGATGTGAGACTGAGTTGACGACACAGAGCGCTGCTGCCTCTGATCACCACCATCTCCCTCCCTCCCTTCCCTCTCTCTCTCTATGCCTCCCTTAGTTCTCTCTCCCTCCCTTCCTGTTTTCACCTCAACACCCTCTTTTTATGACTCCTTGTATTGTTACATGAAAGCACTGCAGGACCGTTTATTTATATTTTTTATTTTTTACAGATTCTTCAATAATACTACACGTTCTCAATACTTTCTGAACTACCTTTAAAGGTAACCTTAGAGGAATCGTCATTATAAATATGGCAACAAGCACGAGGCGAAAACAACATAAACGTTATCTTTATTATTGCACTTCCAACCATTAAGTGAAGCGACTGCAGTGGTGGTTATATTTCCAAGCTACGTTCTACACACTATATTCCAAGATAAAGTAATTATGCAACATTACAATGCGGAATGTGGTTCATGATCGCTACCTGGTGGACATAATATTATCCTGCGTGGTTGTGAAGGAAGCAGCAATCTGTCGATGTTTGTGTGTGCCTCTGTCGTAGGACAGAAGTCCTGTCCTATTTCTTCTTCTGTTTATTGTGAGAATGAGAACCGAATTATACGTTTTGTTTGGTAAGTGGGTCTCTTGCATCTCACCAAATCCTTCATGCATTTGCTTTGCCATCGCACCTAACTTCCAGAATATGTAGTAGCACTCCCTTGCCACTAGATGGAATCCGTCCTTAATGAGTTCCCTGCATGGCCACAATATTCTATTGTTACATCCCTCAATAATTGTTCGTTTTTAGTTTTTAGACGATTAGATTGACAGAATACACACGTACAAAGCTAAGTGTAAGCAAGTACAAAACCACGTACACACACTCACACCCAAATACAAGAAATGCATAAAGTCAGTGCTTTTTCTTTCTCTGCAAAGCGACTCAGCGTCGGCCACACATCCTGCTGAGAACGAGAAGTGATGCCTTGCTGCCTGCCCTGGAGAGCTCCAGAGAGCCTTGACCGTCCAACCACACGCTGCACTCACAAGAATGATGAGACTGATTATAGTGTTCTAGATGATGATGATGATGATGAACTGAAGATGAAGAGCAGGGCTTGAAGAATGACCAGTATTAATGCTGCGGCTGCAGTTTCGATCCTGTGTGCTGCAGTATGTGCCTTCGTGCTACAGCGTCCTGTACGCTACAGTAAACAGAACTTATTTTCTGGTGAAGAATTGGCTCAATATCTTCTGAAGTATATTTATCTCCCTGGAGATGTGCCAAGCTTTGATCTGTAGTACAATGAATGTCTCCAATGCAAACAATGACAAGTTGTATTCCGGGTAGGATCAATCTATTTCACTCTGATTAGGCACATGTTGTTCCTTCCAAGATGCCTCCTGAGCATTTTGTCTGTGATCTAATAAAGTTAAATCAACCTAAATGTAATTGTCTTCCTGCTGGCCCATGTGCCCATGCCTGCCAAGAGTAGACCATATCCCTATATTTTTACTCTTATTAAATGTATTGACTTCATTGGTTGTCCTAAATGCACAGGATCATCCCCCCCAAAGATCTGTTTTAAATTACAGTGCTATTAAGACACATACAGTGTGTAATCAAAGTGTAACAAGCAGTGTAATAATATAGTTCATGTATTGTATGCGCCAACCCACTAAGCTTAAGGCTCACCACCGGCCAGCCTTGGAATTTAACCCTCCATCGCTCGGTGTCTAAGTCCTTCTGACCACAGCCACTTCCCTCGACAGCCAGGCCCTCCCTCTGGGGCCATCTGCGTGATTCATCACAAAAGCTATGATGGAGGACAGGCTGTGTGTGTATATGAGAGTGTGTGTGTGTGTGTGTGTGTGTGTGTAATAGGAGGTCAGACAAACTCAACTCAAAGGAGGAGGTTGACAGGTGAACAGTTTCCATACAAAGGGTTTATTTAGTATATCTCTCATGTATACATTGGCTATGAAAGGTGTGTGCAGGGAGGTGGGGGGCGGGGGGGGCCGAGGGAGGGGGGCTGTGCTCGGGTGCCCCACCTCTACTCTGCCCCGGCATCTCTAGGAGGAAGAACAGAGGGAGAAATACACACTCACTGTCACACTGCCCTACATTCCTTTACCGGGGGTGGGGTGGGGTGGGGGGGTCAGGGGGGGGGGGGGGTGTTGGGGAAAGGGGTGGTGGGGGGAGGGTAGGGTAGGGTGGGGAGGGTGTGGTGGGGAGGGGTGTACCGGTACTTGTGATAAACCTGGCTTGCACACCAATAACGACAATGACTGAACACCTGTGTACATGCATGCATTGTATCTCTTAACCGTAAGCCTGAGGGACTAAATCACATGTACATCTGTGTGTGTGTTGGTTTGTGTTCAGAAGTAAGCTATTTAAACATGGGAGCGTAAACGTACTGCAGCCTCACAGTAAAACATATGAATGACTAAATTGCCCATTCTACTTAAAAAAAAATGGAGAAAGAAAATCACTTTCTATCATCTCTCCCTATCATACTTTCTCTCTCTTTCCTATTTCTTCCTTTTGAAAAAACCATTGAGGGAAAACACATTGAGTCTTTGGTACACAGGAACACTAATTTCATTGGCTGTGCAGAAGCTCCTTAGGAATGTCGGACGGGAGATCTGATTGGTTGTTCATAGTGTACCTGGGAGGGTGTCACTCAGTCACTCGTCCTCTCATGGCTAATCAACAATCACAGTTTAAACACATAGCATGCCCTTTCAATGTGTGTGTGTGCTTGTGTGTGTTTGTGTATGTTTGTGCTAATGTGTATGTCTGTATGTGTGTGTGTGTGACCTCCGTCTCTGTCTCTGTTCCAGGCCGGGAGAGAGATGCTTCAGATGAGGCCCAGGGAGGAGCAGCTAGGGGCCCGCAGCAGGGCTCAGCATCGCCCCCTCCCCCGCCCAGCAGAGACAGGGGGGGACTGGACAGTATTTACATCAGAGTCACAGTGGTAGTCAGTAAAGACCAGGCTAACTCCTCTGCCACACACACGACCCATGTGTGTGTGAGTGTGTGTGTGTGTGAGCGAGCGTGTGTGTGTGGAGGTTATGTGGACTCGTGGTCTGGAGTCTTGCCTCCTCCGTTGAGCAGGGCGGACGCGCTGCGGCTCTTGGTGGGTGTCCCGCTGCCGGAGCGGGAGAACTCCGTCAGGTCGTGGAGGGATGGCTCCCGGTACATGGCCACTACAGACACACAGACAGACAGGCAAGGCAGGCACACAGTCAGGCACACCGACAGACACACAGACAGACAGACAGACAGACAGACAGGCAAGGCAGGCACACAGACCGACAGTCAAGGCAGGCACACAGACAGACAGGCAAGACACACAGACAGATAGACAGACAGACAGGCAAGGCAGGCACACAGACAGACACACAGACAGACAGGCAAGGCAGGCACACAGACAGACACATAGACAGACAGGTAAAAAGACAAGACCGGCATTAAGATGAGGCCACATTAAGAGCTAGGACACATAAGCCAGAACTAAACCACATTCACGTAGCCTTCAATACCAAGTCTAACTGGACCTGATAAGAATGCTCAGCGAGGCCCACTCACCTTTGAGTGGTTTCGGGATGAAGTGGGCGGCGGCCTTGTTCTTTTTGACGTGGTTTCCCTTCATGACCACGCCCTCCTTGTTGAGGCCCAGGTACCAGGCCCGCCCACTCTGCTGCTGTCTGTACTGCATGGAGGAGTAAGTCACGTAGTAGTTCTCAAACACAGACTCCTTAAACTTACACTCTGGCGTGAAGTGCTCCTGGGAGACAGAGAGAGAGAGAGAGAGAGAGAGAGAGAGAGAGAGAGAGAGAGAGAGAGAGAGAGAGAGAGAGAGAGAGAGAGAGAGAGAGAGAGAGAGAGAGAGAGAAAGAGATAGAAAATGAAATTAATAAAGAGGGAACAGATGGAGAAAGACAGATATATACAATAGAGAGATAAGGACGGGGAGAAAATGATGGTAATGAGTTCACCCTGTCAGATGTTTGAATTGTATACCAGTGGTCCAATCTGATCCCTACATCCACACATCAGCCTGAGTGCACGGGACATGCTGATCGCTCCTACACACGCCATACACACACACAAACACGACACTGGTAGACTTGGATCGATAACCTCATTGACAAAGATCAATACTAAACCTCAGTCCGGCTCAAATATGGCCATGGAGAAAAGTGTACCTGTCAACACCAAAGAGAGTGTTGTATGATACACACACACACACCTACGCACACAGGTCAAACATTTGCATATTCCTTATGCATGGGTCTCCATGGTAACGGGCAACTCCAGGAGAATACAAACCATGTATCAGTTCAAGATGGTTTTCAGGAAGAGAGACAGAGAGAGAAAGAGAGAGGGGGGGAGAGAGAGCTACAGATATACGCATGCAGAGGGAAGACAGATTGAGTGTCTGAGACATTGATTAGAGTCTAGAGCACGCCCAGTAGAGATGAATGGGGGAGGGCCCGGGCAGAGATTAAGTGTGTGTTTTCATGCCATGACATATGAACATGACATATAAATATGGATCGAATAATCCGCATAATGTGTACATGCATGTGTGCATGTGTGTGTCCGAGAGTGTGTGTTGCAGGCAGAGGGAGCTTACAGAGGTATAGAGGAAGCCCTCGTTGTTCATGGCCAGGTAGAGTTTGGTCTGAACCCCCTGGATGGCCACCACACGAAGTCCCACCGGAATCAGGTTGAACACGGCTACGACACGCAACGCAGGAACCAGAAAGGTCGGACGACACACGAACCAACATTGCGTGAGAATGTATGAAAACAAATAGAAGGGAATGCTTAATAGGCTATACCAACTGCGGCCTAACTAATCGGCCAATCAGATGTCGTGGAGACCTATTTCCAGTCATGTAGAACCACAGGATTTCCAGTATCAGAAGGCCTGCTGTCCTGTGCCCTGGGCCTATCTTCACAGGTCTCTAGGCTAAGCCCTACCATGCCACTAGTCAGTGCAGAGCTTTAGGCTGAAGGTGGAGCAGGGGCCCTACCAAAGCTGTTGTCCTCGTCCTTGGTGCCATCGATGGTGCCATCTGCCTGCAGCCGCAGGTGGAAGCCCTGCCGGCTGGACAGCCTGGTGACGATGCCCTTCAGTTGGGGCTCTGGAGCAGAGGTGGCATCCGGAGGGGAGGGGAGGGAAGGGGGGTGGGGGTGGAGGAGAGAGGGAAGGGGGATGAAGGGGGAAAGGAGGGGGATGGAGAGAAAGACAGAGAAATATTGACAAGATGTCAGATTGGTGCGTACAGAAAAGATGCTCTGTTTGTCTGTGCGAATGGGTCGGAGGTTTGTACGTTGGGGTAGTGGGAGACGTCAATGGATGAGTTGTGCGGTCTGTGAGCGCTGGTATGTTTTTTAGGAGGTTTCTGATGGAAGCCACTGACTTTGGCCCAGTATTGCACGGTGCCTGGTTCCCAGCTGTCAGAGGCATGCACGGACTAGTCCCCCACTCAGTGATATGCAGCTGTGCTGCTGTGCTGCGTTATGACAGCTTTTCTCTATCATTCATCCTCATAAAAACAATCCTGAATAGGAACTGGAGGTGGACGGGTGAATGGCTATGGATTATGGCTTTGAGAAATATGATTGTGATTATGATTCTGCTTAAAATGATGGTGATGGTGGGGATGTTGACGAAGTTGGTGGCGATGATGAGGAGGGGTGGAGGAGGGGGATGAAGATGACAGCTCTTCAGGCCAGTCGCATAAACAGATTCCTCTCAGTAGCAGACCTGGTGGTCGCCTTCTCTTCCGTTTCGTCCTCGAGCCAAACAGTTTGACGCGCGAGAACACGTTCAGCTTGCTCGGTTTCTCAGCCGTCCCTTTGCTGTTACTGGGGCTGCTCGCACCATGGCAGGCAATCGCCTTTTTGCGCTCACTCGCCTGCCTCCTCTGCCGAATGAGGGAGCTGGCGATTGCCGCGGCCATAGCCAGCTTGGCGGCTTGGTGTGGCAAAACGTCCCGTGAGAAAAGTCCAAATCCACTCCTCACCAGACAATAAAAACTGCGCGTGGAAATCTCATTAATATCATTGTCTTATAGTATAACCGATTATAATCCATCGTAGTGTGCAGGTGCGGTGATTAAGTCATCCTGGAAAAAAAAAACTGGTCTGACAACCTGTTTATAACCACTGTATAAGCTTCTGGATGTCCCGGACAGATGAGCCTCGCGCAGGCGGTGGGGGATCAACAGCTAGTTGAACTGGTTTCTTGTTGATCACTGCAGCTTCTCCTACGCGTAGGCTGCACCGACAGTGGTGCTCTCGCTCTCGGTGAGAAAAATGCAGTCGTCCAAATGTTTATCAATGAACCAACTCGTGGCTGGTGACCGAGGCATCCCCGCCGTTCACAGATCTGCTGCCACGCCTCTTACTGAGTACGAGGTGAACCAGGACTCGAGCCCTAAACACATCTAGCTTCATGTGTTTTCTGTGAGCCCCAAGCCCCCACGTGGCATGACAATCAAATGTTAAGCTTGGGCGAGAGCGAGAGAGCTAGAGAGAGAGAGAGAGAGAGAGAGAGAGAGAGAGAGAGAGAGAGAGAGAGAGAGAGAGAGAGAGAGAGAGAGAGAGAGAGAGAGAGAGAGAGAGAGAGAGCGGAGGGGATGGGAGGAGGGGGGGGCTCATTTTGGTGCAGAGGTTCACCTCCCAAACTCTGGGATGAGCTGCGGCTTGCGCGCGGGTCGGAGAGCGAAGCTACTCTGTCTAAAACAGAGTAAATAACCCACGGACAATGTTTAAGCCACTATACTGTCTTCTTCTGCTTATTAATTCTGAGAGAAAAACACCGTCGTCCCCTCCGCGTCCAAAGGGAACAGAACGGAGAGCACTAACGTCGCCAAGGACTATACAGGACATCCGCTGACAGTTCACCGATACCTAGGTAACTTACAGCCTAAATGTTAACACCACCGTCATCATCTTCATCCCCACCATAATCATCATCAGTATTCTCGTCGTGCTGTGCGTGTGGTAATCCCCCCACCCACCCCCAAACAGATGCACCAAGAAGAGACAGTGAATAATATCGTAACAGGCTAAAACAGTATAGGGGAAGGGGGGGTGAAAGACAGTTGTATTTGTAGTAAATATGTCAATAAGGTGTTGACATACTTGTGCAGTCCACAGCTGGTTCACCCTACTTAAAAGTACAGGACTTGTACAACTGTAAGTAGCAAGTAGTAGCAAACCTACTTAAAGTTTGAACACAGAAATTCAGTCTGTATATATGTTCCTCCTGAACAGTCACTGGCCATAGACTTAAGATCAACTAAATACCAACTTCAGCACCACGGACAGCGCTCAACTGGAAAGACAGCTGTTCGTTTTTTCTGGAGTTTATTGAATATAACATCAATAAAAAGAGCAAGCAACTTTGCAACTTTGCCATATATCATTTTCATTCTGTCAGATCCAACAGCAAAACAGTTTGAAAAACAGAAGACCAGTTACTATACTTTCGAAAGAACTGACAATTACCTGAAGTCGATCTTCGAAGAGGGAAAGTCATGCTTTTCGCTCGGTGAGCCGCGAAGCCTTTTGGTCACTTTTAAGATCTCTTTTCTTATGCCCAGTAAAAGAGAGACTTCCCAAGCTGAGAATTCTCAAAGGCCTCCCCTTCCATTAGGCCCGAGCAAGTGGTGGTGATCGGAGATCATTATAGAGCCAGGCCATTATAGCACAAGTCCATTATGACTTTAAAGGTTCATTAATGATTCATCTCAAGGAAAGCATCGCTGATCGGACAGAAACCAATAATACCACCAGCGGTCCCTAAAGCCCCGACCGTATAGGTAATAGCCTTTAGGAAACTTGTATACATCTGGACCTATAAAGGATTTTTGTAGATGCTGCCAAATGGCCTGTGTTTTCTCTTGTGGTCAAATTGACAGATTTATTGAAAGTCTATATTGTCAACTCAAGCTATCAAATCCATACACCAGAGTATTGATAGTATGCTGATGTAGACAATATTCTGGACATACTATAATGCTACAGCTGGGGAAGGCCAATTATATTACCCTAGGCCATTTCTTGGTTTTAGACGAATCATCCGTTTAAAAACAGAAGTTGGTCTACCGTCCTCATCACAGAATTCCAAAGGACTGTAGTCACAGAGCATAGTAGACCAAAATCCCAGTGAAACAAATTGAAACTATTAACTTGATTGTTGAGAGCCTAACTAATCGCACCCGTGTTCTGTTCAATCTCCCCGCAGCCCTGTAGGTGACTGCTGTTACACGATAGAGACACTAGATGGAGTCAGTGTGCATACCTGGGTGCTAAGTGCTAAGAACTATAACATGGAGTGTGGTGTGTGCGTGTGTTTGGGGGGGAAAGCGGGACACAAGCCTCCACATCTAGGGCAGGGAACACTCTTCTCATTACCGCCTGATGAGAAGCCCCCAGGTGGAGGGAAGGGAGAGCCCCATCGTGGCCGAGCACATGGCAGGTTCGGTGGGCAGCAGCCTTCCAGGCAGCAGGGGGGCCTGTGGAGGGCAGGGCTTCCAGGGAGCAGCCTGTGGAGGGCAGGGCTGCCAGGGAGCAGCCTGTGGAGGGCAGGGCTGCCAGGGAGCAGCCTGTGGAGGGCAGGGCTGCCAGGGAGCAGCCTGTGGAGGGCAGGGCTGCCAGGGAGCAGCCTGTGGAGGGCAGGGCTGCCAGGGAGCCGGCTGTGGAGGGCAGGGCTGCCAGGGAGCAGCCTGTGGAGGGCAGGGCTGCCAGGGAGCAGCCTGTGGAGGGCAGGGCTGCCAGGGAGCAGCCTGTGGAGGGCAGGGCTGCCAGGGAGCAGCCTGTGGAGGGCAGGGCTGCCAGGGAGCAGCCTGTGGAGGGCAGGGCTGCCAGGGAGCCGGCTGTGGAGGGCAGGGCTGCCAGGGAGCAGCCTGTGGAGGGCAGGGCTGCCAGGGAGCAGCCTGTGGAGGGCAGGGCTGCCAGGGAGCAGCCTGTGGAGGGCAGGGCTGCCAGGGAGCAGCCTGTGGAGGGCAGGGCTGCCAGGGAGCAGCCTGTGGAGGGCAGGGCTGCCAGGGAGCCGGCTGTGGAGCTGGGCAGCATTGAGAGACGTCCATCTGGTAGACACACCTCCATCTGGAGCGGAGGACTGCCCGTCCTGGGAGGCAGCGCTGGAGCTGCTCTCACAGACTGTGACCCGCTAGCCATCATCACTATCTCATACTTTACGAGATCAGATCTTTAATGTGTGTGTGTGTGTTTGTGTGTGTGGACGACACAAGTCCCATCGAGCCGCCATCTGTGGGCATCATTTTCTGATAGTTGGAGGATTGGCTTCAAGTCCTAAAGATAGCTCAGTGACAAACCACCACTACAAGACAACAGCATGTCAGCCAACAAACATAAATCGTCTAAGGGTATCAGAGACTACAGTCACACACTTCCTGTGTCGGGCAGTATAGTGATCGATGATGTTTAACTGTACACAGACGAAACCCTGTCAGTCCGTCTTTCTGACTGCCTTCTCACACCATTGCCCCCTGGTGCTCAAGGATGGGTAGCCTGGCTGGTCTTACTGTAATAACAATGAATGAAGAAAAATGACAGAAAATGACACCTACCCCTTCTCTCCCCTGAGATGAGAGTAATTAAGTGTTCTGGTATCTAATCCAATGAATCCTCCAGTTATCTACTCTCTGGCCCCAACTGCTCCTTATTTAACGTCGTAAAACACAAGAATTAATTCACATTTTAATTAGTTTGAGTCTTTATCAACTTAATCCCTGACAATAGTCTAAAAATACACAGGCTACTGATGCCCTGGGGCGATGGCTCAACCACACCTAACCCTGAGAGAAGGGGCTGTAGGAGGGAGGGAGATGAGAAATCCTGAGGAGGTAAAGAAAGGGGGATGGGGGAAGGGAGAGAGATGGAGGAGGGGAATAAACAGAGAGAAATCAAACAGAGAGAGGGTGGGAATGTGTGTGTGTGTGTGTGTGTGTGTGAGAGAGAGAGAGGGAAAGAGAGAGAGTCTCCTTTGCACCAAACTCAAGCATCCACCTCTAGAATATCATTATAGTCCTCAAGAGTGACATTTAAGCTAGAGCGCCACATGGTAAAAGTACATAACAAGAGTGTGGTTCATCTCTGCTAGATGTTGTGTGCTGACTCCTTTATCATGGAGATGATGAATCACGACAGATTATTCTTTTTAAGAGCTCAATATCACGTCAAAAGAAAAAGTGCATTATTACTCTAGCAGCGTGGCCAGTAGTGCGTTATTGGTTCTACACGCTTTTCTTGACAGCCACATTCTGCTGACGTCAGGTTCATGAATGAGCCATTCCCTTTCCGTCTCTACTGTATGCACGTGATGGGAGATCTCAGGCTACTCCCTTTCTGTCTCCATGGCAATGTAGTTTCCCAGTCTCCATTGCGGTGTTTCGCGTGGTGCCTTTAATAATGCCATAAAATACCAGAGGGAAATGTTTGGATTGAGAGTAGCGCATGTTTTCTGGGGACGTAGGCCTATGTAACCTACACATCTCATCCTGTCAACATAAATATGACTACAGATCAAACTTCGTAATTAAAACAGTCGCCACTCTCCACTTTTAACTAAATATGGTGGTAAAACGTTGAAATCCTACCATAATCGTAGCATAAAGCATACTTGCATTACAGTAATAAATAAATAACATGAAACAAAATATTATTGTCTTAAAGATGTGCGCAGTAATCTAAATTATCGGATCAAAATCCTGTGGGGTATTTAATCTTACCTTTGTTTGCATCTTCCTTAGGTTTGGACGTTTTCCCGCTCATAGAGCCCTCTGTTGGGTCTGGGAAGCTCAGTGGAAAACTTCAAACCCGCAGAAAAGCCGTAAAATTGGTACGATCTCTTCAAACCAAGGGTGGAATTCCTCTTTCCCTTGCGCTGGTGGAATGAAGAACAGTTCGGATCTATAGTAAAGCGCGCGCGCACATACACGCTTTCATTCTCATGTACACACACACTCGCTAACACACTCGCTGTGTCTATCTCACAAACACAAAAACACATGCGCACAGGCTGGCATAATTCTGTTTTAGAAAGCATCATGTCCAATCCATCATTACTTTCTTGTTAAGATACAAATTTCTTCCAAAATAAACAACATCATGTATACAGAACATTTTTCAAGAGTCCAATATTATTGACGGCGATGAAGCGACGAGGAAGCTTACCACGCAGCATCCTCCAACCACGTTGGAGTACCGAGAGTCAGCGCAGTCACTATTCAACAACTTGGATGGCAACCAGCGGTTACGTAAATTCGTGGTGGGCAAATGAGGTGCAAGTATCAAGCTGGTAAGGGGCAGGACTGAACCGAAGCAAGTATAGAATGAACTGGGTTATTAGAATGAATTAAACTGGCCAAAACAGTTTCACAACACAAACTTTGCACTGATTTTCATATTAAATCCATGCATCCATTCATTGGGTTCATTCATAACAATGTGTCTGTTGTTCCTGTTGGTTTAGTGAATACAGTTTAATCAGTTAATCAGAAAACTGTTGCATGCCAGCCACCTGTTATTCGTTGTATGTCTTTGTATGGTGGTGACCAGTTGGTTTAACCGTGTTCCACTTCAGTTGTAGCAAGCAACCAAAAGGACATACTTCTGTGACAGTTAAAAAGGGACAATTAGTTTGTATCTATCACCAACCTTGACCCGTGCACCACAAAGATGCCCTCCTGGTCTAAAGGTGTACAGTTGAACTTGGTGAGTGGTAGACTGAGATACAAATGCAGGACACATAGAGAACATGTAGTTCTTAATGCCAATGACTGCTGCTCAGGTCCATTAGATTGAGCTGTTGATTGCTTCATTCCTTTTATGTTGGCCCTGTGCCTGACCTGCCACTTGACCCTGCCCTTTAGATTTAGAGCTCTCTGATTGGTGGAGATTATTTACGAGGGAGCCGACAGTTTGATGTGTATGGCACAAGGCCAAGCGAAGCTCTTATCCATCAAAGAGTAATTTAGCTTCTCTCAGGAGGTTAGGTTACATGACGAATGGAACATGCCAACGTTTACGTAACACTCTGGAGTGCATTTTCCCGGCAACCCATTTTCCATGATTTCTACAGAACTCCTTCTAAAGTAATTGAAATATCCATATTCTTTTATACTACTACAGTATATTACCATCAAGAGCAGTGCAGAGTGGTATCATGCTGTTGCCCCCCCCCCCCCTCCCCACCTAATATGGCTCAGCTAGAGAAACCTCAGATGACTGGTTGACTCATCATCTACTGGGCCTTTTGAAGGAGGACACTGAGTAGGCAGACTGTAGTCTGGTCCCAGCACAGGACAGTTGACCACAGCTACCCCCTTATTCACTTCCTGGGGCAGTAGGCCCTGCTATTACGTTGGTCAATATTGAATGTGTTGCCCAACTATGTTGGCTACTCTTGTAATTTCATTTACCAGACAATCAAGTTAGTACATCACACACACACATCCCTGTAGTACCCTAACAGGCACTAACCCACACAGGCACCCACAGGAATACACACATACACACTCACCCACACCACGTGTTTGTACTCTGTGCAAACAGTGTGCTGTACTTTGGAGTGTTTGGTCAGTTCAGTTCAGTCCTCTGTGGCTTCACTCAGAGAGGAAGTTTGTCAGAGCGAGGAGGAGAAGATGACGAACGTGTGTTTATTGGTCTTCACAGCTGGTGTGCTGCTGGGCAGTGGGATGGGAGCAGGAGAGTCAGGTAAGAAACAGGAAGAACGTAAAGGAGTTAGGATTAGGGGTTTTGAATGACCTATACAGCGTCACTATCGTGGCACTGGCAGTCAACCAATGTGTGGTTTGATATTGCTTACGGTGACCATCTGAAAGTGTACACTTTTGATTGTTGGAATCCTGTTTGACTTAGGATATGAAAATGCTAATGAGTCTGACTCTGTGCCCGCAATACACTCTCTCTCAAATGAACACGTACACAACACACACAAATCTCTCTCTCTCTCTCTCTCTCTCTCTCTCTCTCTCTCTCTCTCTCTCTCTCTCTCTCTCTCTCTCTCTCTCTCTCTCTCTCTCTCTCTCTCTCTCTCTCTCTCTCTCTCTTTCTCTCTGTCACACCCACACACACACACTGACAATCAATCACACACATCCACACACACACACACACACATAAACAGGGTCTGTGTTTCTATCTCAGCGGGCTGCGTTGGAAGTGCTGAGCAGACAGAAACGCTTCAACACCGGGTTCATGGAGGAGGGTCGAGCGGGCAACCTGGAGAGAGAGTGCATAGAGGAGCGCTGCGACCTGGAGGAGGCCCGCGAGGTCTTCGAGGACACCGAGAAAACCGTAGGTAGACTGGAACGTGGCTGACCGGCGGTCTCTCTAGAGACTCTTTTCAGAACCGTTTCATTTAGGGTTAGGGTTTCAGTGTGGCCTGGCAGACGGAAGCAATCCATAACACTTCTCTCATCTCTGATCTCTATTTTAGAGGGAATTCTGGGGCGCTTATACTGGTAAGTGTACTTACCTACTTTGGATTACCTTCCATCTTGTATTCACACAGTGGTAATCTACTAGTATGGCGCTGGCCTCCTGTCTGTCTGACTGTCTGTTTGTCTGTCTGTCTGTCTGTTTGTCTGTCTGTCTCTGTCCAGATGGGGACCAGTGTGAGTCTTCACCCTGTCAGAACGGGGCTCGATGTACAGATGCCATGAGCGCCTACATCTGCTGGTGTCAGCCCGGATACAACGGCAAGAACTGTGAGATAGGTTAGACTCTAGGCCAATCACAGCCCCTCTCTTGAGTTATGCAGCTTCAGGCTATAATGATTATGTGTTTGACCGCTGTCCCTAATCCCTGACCCCTGACCCCATCCCAGAAATTGCCAGGCAGTGTGACAGGAACAATGGCGGCTGCTCTCACTTCTGCGTCGTGGATGCTCTCAAGCAGGCCGTGTGTGAGTGCGCAGCAGGATGGAAGCTGGCTCAGAACAAGAGGAGCTGTGAACCTCTAGGTGATCACCTGACAAGACAATTAGCCACTAGCTAAGCCTTCAGCCTTACTGCTTTGATGAACCACTGGATGTGAACCGTACCTTTAACGGGAGTCAGGTGGCTGAGCGGTTAGAGAATCGGGCTAGTAATCAGAAGGTCGCTGGTTCGATTCCTGGCAGTGTCAAATGACGTTGTGTCCTTGGGCAAGGCACTTCACCCTACTTGCCTCGGGGGAATGTCCCTGTACTTACTGTAAGTCGCTCTGGATAAGAGCGTCTGCTAAATGACTAAATTTAATGTAAATGTAAAATGTAATGTAACGGTGGTCCTCTCTCTGTCATGTGTGTGCTTGTGTCTGTTGTCTGTTTGTGTGCGCGTTTTTCTCTGTGTGTGTGTGCCAGGTGAATACCCATGTGGTCGTCTTGGCAAGACTGTGACGTCCGCGCTGTCCTCCAGGTCCATCATAACCGCAACAGACAGGGACCAGGAGAGAAGCGCAGACTTCAACATGACGGAAACACCAGAGTCTTCCTCTGTTAATCTGACCTCTGAAGATGCAGGGCCAGAGGAAAACAACACCACAGCGCTCCCTGCTGTCGCGCCAGGGGTGGGGGACCTCTCGGACTGGGACTTCTACCCCACCCTGCCCACCATCCTGGAGAAAACGTCCTCCGACCAGCGCATCGTGGGGGGGAACGACGTCATACCAGGGGAGGTGCCCTGGCAGGTAGGAGGGAGGAGGTGGACGACGAAATGTGTTCCGTGTTTGTGTGGAAGCGAAGGGGACGAAAGAGACGGAAAATGTGACAGAAAAATCGGTCAAAATCCGATAAAAATTCTGTCAAAAGTGTCGTTTCACTACAGTGTCCGTGAGTTCTAGGACCACATTATTATGTGGAAGGGTTCTTGGTGTTGACATACGTATGTCTATATCTGTGCTTGCTTGTGTTTGCGTGCGCTAGGTGTCTCTAATGAACCGGGTTACACGTCAGAGCTTCTGTGGTGGTGCTCTGCTCAGCGAGGTCTGGGTGATCACTGCTGCCCACTGTCTGACGGAAGGACAAGTAGGAATGTTCTTTGTCAGAGCCGGTCAGTGACTCTCACACATGTAACAACATATATTAAATGTCTATCTATGCATCCATCCACCCATCCATCTCTCCACCCACCCACCCACTCATCCATCCATCCATCCCCTTCTCTCTCCCTCCATCCCCGTCCATCAGGGGAGCACAACCTGTTTGTGGAGGAGGGGACGGAGAGTGACCACACCGTGTCGGAGCACCACGTCCACCCTCGCTACGAGGCCAAGCGGAGCAAGTACAACCACGACATCGCCCTGCTGCGCCTGCACACGCCCGTGGTCCCGTCCGACCAGCGCCTGGCCGTCTGCCTGGGCCCGCGCGACTTCACGGAGGCCCTGCTGCGGGACGCCCCCGGCTCGCTGGTCAGCGGCTGGGGCGCCCTGCGCTTCCAGGGGCCCCAGCCGTCCGTCCTGCAGAAGGTGGAGGTGCCGCACGTGGACAGGACGCGCTGTAAGACCAGCAGCACCGAGCGCGTCTCGCGCTTCATGTTCTGCGCCGGCTACGACAAGGAGCAGAAGGACTCGTGCCAGGGGGACAGCGGTGGGCCCCACGCCACGCGTTTCGGCCACACCTGGTTCCTGACGGGCATCGTGAGCTGGGGCGAGGAGTGCGCCAAGCACGGGAAGTACGGCATCTACACGCGCGTGTCCCGCTACTTCCCTTGGATCACCAACGTCACCGGGATCGGAACCGACAACTCTGAGGATGACTCAGAGGCCTAGGGAGATGATCCTGCCGTCGAGCGCTGACTGTCCATCTGTCGGCAGCACATCCGTCAGTCTGTCCCCACCTTAGATGGTCTGTCACCTGTAGGTCTGTGGTAAGACAGGGCTATACTTCGCCTCCCTCCAGTTCATCTGTGGTATCCTGTCTGCCCTGACCTCTGACCCCCCATCCGCATTCATGTCTCAGAACAAGCTCACGGAGCAGTTTAAATGAGATAACTTCCGAGGCCTCATGGGATTAAAGAGGATCTGGTAGAGATGTGTCATTCTTTCTTTTGTTATAAAGTTAAATCAAAAGACTATCTGTGTTTGTCATTCTTTTGGTATATCAACAGTATATCACACCAGTGGTAAGTAAATAGACACTCAAAACAAATGATCTTGTGCTTATATTTGGGAAAATAATCCTTGACCATAATATATAAGCTTATCAATTCATTTGTACATTGATTCCCGATAATAGTGTACAATTAGGCAGAAGCAGCTAACTCATTTGTTCATCCACTGGTACAATAGCATGGGTTCTTCATCACAGTCAGCATGACAGGAGTACCCTCTACTGGCGTAAAACTGCAGTGCAGGTAAAAACATAAAGCATGGATGAAGAGTTGCCACGAGGCACATATCTAGGGTCAGTTCTCCTCTGCTCCTGTCCTCTCCAGTCCCAGACTTGACCACCTGCAGACTGATCCCAGATCAGTGTCTGAGGCAACTCAAGAGTCCAGCAGCAGGGCTTCCTGTCCCTCATGCAGACTAGAGCAGTGAGCAGAAACAGCTGGATAAACCAGACTAGAGAGCTGGGCTGAAACACACACACACACACAGACAAACACACACACACACAAACACACACATGCGTATCCCAACCCGTGCAGAAAGCAGCAGAGCAGCAGAATTGTACAGCAGCCTGTTTGGCACATGACCCAGTGGAGGTGATATGTTGCATGGATTCAATATCAACATAGGGAGGGCAGTATCTTACACACACAGTAGGAAAATAGAAACTCATCACGGTGCTGCACTGCAACAAATCCCCTTGTTCCACATGTCCCATATCCCATGTCCTGACAGTCCTGATGTGTGGTCATGAAAGACCAAATGAACCACAGTCCTCGCCCTCAGTCACAATGTCAAACTAAAGGACCACAAGAGTGCTCCACCATTCCCGCTCATACATAGGCCTGGAGACAGCACCTCCCATATCCTGACCCCTACCGGCAGCTCCCTGTGGAGAGAAGCCCAGGTGGGGTCAAGGTCTCTGGTCGTTCCACAGCTACAGGGAGGCCTGGTGGCATTCGGCCCCTTGCTTGTCCTGGAGTCTGGTCGTCTGGTGGGTTCAGACCAGGAACACTTCCCAGCAACCTGCACGTTCTGACAGCTGAGTGATCTGGTCACCTGGCTGACGTTCATGGAAGACTCGGCCTCCGATCGATGGAATGGTGGCGAGGAGTGATGAAGATGATGTTGAGTGTTTCTGTAAGTGTGTGTGTGACTGTCCTGTATGCGTGTGAGTCTATGTGAGAGTGTGTGTGTGTGTGCGTGGTGATTAAGAGTTGAGCTGTCCTTCACATCCCCTGTTCCGGGAGGAGAAGAGATTAGAGCATTGTTCGATAATAATAATTCATACAGTTACAGTACGTGTCTATCATAACCAACAAGTGTGGAACAGTGGCCAGGTGTGACAAAGATGTGAGAGGTCAATGTCTCTCCATCCAGATCATTCTGAGGGTTCCGTAGGAATCGGTAGGAGGGGCGGAGCCTCACCTGACTGGACAAACTGCTCTCTCCCAGAATCCGTTGCAGGTAATCAGTGGAAACTCTGCCCTCTTCCCCCCGACTCACGTTCTTCACAAGCCTGACAGACACACGCATGGACACACACGTGTGGAAGTCAGGCGGTGTGTGTGTGTGTGTGTGTGGAGACAGGTGGAGGTGCAGGTGTCCTGTCTGTGGGAGGACGACACTGAGCTCTTACCACTGCCCCTCCGAGTCCTCCTGGTGCAGCTGGATGACATCACCGCTCCTAAAGATGAGGTCATCAGTGTCCGTGGTGAACACACTGCTGTCGACCATGACCCGGTACCTCCCAGGGACCTGTTAGAAGACAGCAGAACACTCTGCCTTACTGCTGACACAGGGGTTTTATTCATTTAATAGAATGAAAGAGTGGGCGAGCTCTCAGCTTCCTGGATCCTGAGACAACGTAACACTTCCTGTATACTCTCTGTTGAGGATAGTTTTGATTTGAGCCCCCCCGGCTGTCAGTCTCACCAGGGGGGCGGGCTGTTCGTCCTCCTCCGAGTCTGACAGGTTGGAGAGGTCTGCGGCAGTCCAGTCCTCCAGACCTTCACAGATGGCCACCGAGTGGGCGGGACCCGGCCAACCTGCAGGTGACAGACAGCTGCTCGAACCAATCCCAAACCAGCTCTCCATCCACTGTGCGTGTAGTGTGTGCAGTGACTCACTGCGTCGGCTGGGCCTGGGCTGGGGTGACAAAACCACAGGTTCGCTGAGGGTGGGGCTGGTGCGTCCAGGCCCAGCCTGCGGGGCGCTGTGGGCGTGTCCGGGCAGCGTGCTGTGAGGGAGGATATGGAGACAGGCTGAGCAGCCGGCGATCTGGGCAGCGCTCCAGGGCATGCACACCGGCACACGCGCCAGACTGCCAGAGACACACCGACACACGTCACGTCACCATGACAACATCGACCTGTCCCGTCACAGCATCGACGGACACCCACGACAACCACATGCCGACATGCTTCAAAACCACACGGTCACGTCTCCGTGGAAACACTCATGCCGACAAGAAACCAGGGGTTTCTGGTAGGTTCAAGTAGGAGGTTGAGAGAAGGAATGTTGGAGGTCACAATATGACAGAAGGATATGAGAGGTCATAGGTCGGGGAGGTCACAGAAGGCCATAGGAGGTCATGCTGCAGGGAGCGTCACCTTTCAGCCGAGGGCGGAGATAGAGGGTTCTCTGGAAGAGCGAGGGGAGGAGTCTCATCTGGGATAGAGGGTGGGGTGGGGGGGTGGGGATGGGGAGAGAGGGGAAGGGCAGAGAGGGAGAGGGGGAGGGAGGGGTAGAAGGGACTTTAGAACTGCAGGATGTTGACCCACATCAAGCATGCAGACAGACAAGACAGACGAACAGCACTAGACCACAACAAATACTGTAGGAGGGCCAGGTAAACAAGCAAACACCAAACAAACAACAGCACGGGCCAACGTAAATGAGTTCGATTACAAACAATCAAATACAGCAAATACAGCAGAAACCTTGGATCAGTTTCTGCTGATTGGTCAGAACCTTCCGGATCTCTGACAGCCAGGCCACCTTCATCTCCAGTGTGGCAGCCTGAAAACAACACAGCGAGACAATGTGTCTGCATGTCTGCGTGTGTACGTGTGTGTGTGTGTGTGGCTGTCCACTCCTCACCTGCACGACATAAACTTCCTCCCGGCCACTGTACCAGAGCTCAAACTTCTTCACATCTCCTTTCACGTTCTCTGTGATGCCCACAGCACTCATCTATAAACACACACACACACACACGTTGACATAGCTATATTTGTGAGCGCTCTCAATTCAGCCCCATTCAACATTCAGTTTTCCGTAAACCCCTAACCTTAACCCCAACCATAACCCGAAAACCTGACCTGAACCCTAACCCTTAACGTCCTTTTATCCCTAACAGACACACAGTCCCAGGTGAGGACAGTGGTGGGTTAGTATAGGCGCGGGGAGACCTCACCCTGAGACAGTGTTTGAAGCTGTAGAAGGGCGTGCGGTCGTGGCTGTCGGCCTCTTCGCGCCGCTTACAGAAGAGCAGGGCGTGCTCGTACAGGAAGAGGTGGCGCTGCATGGGCTTGAAGCGCGCCAGCTCCTTCATCCTGGTGGCGGCTCGCTTGTAGCTGATCCACACACTGAAGGAGCCCTGCATCAGAACCCTGCCCAGCTGGCTCAGGTCGCCCTGACACACACACACACACACACACACATTATCACAGGAAGCCTCCACCGGCCTCTCATTCCAGCCAGCGCTTTTCCGGGTCTCCGCCCCCCAGTCCTTACCTCATATCCTGTTATGGCGATCTGGTGCATGGAGTCGTTGACGGACTTGAGGAGATCCAGCATGGCGTCTAGAGCCTCCCGCAGCTCAGACAAGAAGGGGCTGCCTGCACTGTGCTTCACCAGCTCCTGGGGAGGGACACAAACAGGGGGACAGGGGGGCCGAGGGGTTAGGGGGGTCGGACGGGGGGAGCGGAGGATTGTGGGAGGTGGAGTTCTCTCACCTTGAGCAGCAGCTGGTACTTGGTGAGGCGCTGGACAGGCTTCAGCAGGTACGAGTCCAGGCCTAGTTTGTGCTCCAGCTTCCTCTGGCACTCCTGCAGAGAGACCAGAGACACACTAGAGAGACTAAAGACACAATAGAGAGACTAGAGACACACTAGAGAGACCAGAGACACACTAGACTCTGAGAGACCAGAGACACAATAGAGAGACTAAAGACACACTAGAGAGACCAGAGACACACTAGAGAGACCAGAGACACGCTAGAGAGACCAGAGACACACTAGACTCTGAGAGACCAGAGATACACTAGAGAGACCACAGACAGCAGAGATACTAGAGAGAGACTGAAAAACACCAGAGAAATTAGAGATGTGAGAGAAGCCTAGAGAACTGAAGAGAGACCAGAAACAGCCCGGCACAAAGAAGAGAAACCAGGGAGAGACCACAGATAGTCTATTAGCCAGAGGTCATTGAGACTAGTGAGAGAGAGAGAAAGCGAGAGCGAGAGCAAGAGAGAGACAGAGGTCAGAGCTTGTGGGACTGTCTGGGTTCACAGCTACACTTCATACCTGAAAAAAGGGTGAGTCAGAACACTGTCGCCATAGCAACTCAGAGCGAGGCTTGTTTTGGCAGTAGCGCTCGTACACCTGGAACTTCTCTTTCTGAAACCACACACACACACACACAATTATGAATATTCCTGATGGGACTATGGCACAGAGGGCCCGATGACTATGAGGTCAGAGGTGGACAGGAAGTGTCTCACCCTTAACAGGAAGCAGGCACCCACTCGCTCTGGAGTCTCCAGGCAACCCTGCAGGTCCTGCAGGAACACCCTGGACACGACACACACACCGACACACGCTCACGAAACATGCCTCTCGAACGTAGACTTTGTGTGTGTGCGTGCGTGTTTGCGGTTATGTGTTTCTGTGTGTGGGTGTGTGGGTGTGTTTCAGCCTTGCCTGCTGTGGAACTGGTAGATCTCTGGGATGTTTCCAAAGAGGACCTCCTTCTTTTTACGGAGATCAGAGGACAGCAAGAAGGAAAGGGAGGGATTATCCATCTCTGCCCTGTAACCCTGCGCACACACGGATGCACAAACTCACTCCTTGTTTCTACCCAATGTTAGAGAGACTGTGTGTGTGTGTGTGTGTTCGCAGTGTTGTAGCTGACCAGTAGCACAGACAGCAGCTCCTCCACATACAGTCTTTCTGTCTCAATCAGCTCCTTCATGATGAGGCTGAGGAAGAGAGGAACAGAAAGAAAGAAGGAGAGAGAGAGACAGTGAGAGAGACAGAGAGAGAGATATAGAGAGACAGTGAGAGAGAGCCAGAGACAAAGAGCTGGTTAGTTTGACCTTGCAGTAAAAGGTCAACCTCCCTGGGTGAGTAACTGATTCTAGTAAAGCCAGACAGACCGTTTGAGTTGTTCAGGACTCTCGTCCGCTTCGGAGTCTGAGGTGAGACAGCTGTGGTTGTCATGGTAATCATGCATCACCTCGATCTGTGGTCAACATGACATCATTAGGGCAGAGGCTGGGCCAGGGTGGACATGGCTGGGCAAAGATGACTGGCCTGTAGTCACATTGAAGACAAGACACACACATACACACACCTTGCGTGCACTGGGACTTCTGCGGGACGCCCTCTTGCCGGGTAAAAGGTCAAAGGAGAATCGGGAGTTCAGCACAGAGTTGAAGTCCATACCTACACACACATACGTAGTCAGCACTGCCCCACACCAACACACACAGACACTCTCAGAGGAGAGGGGATTGGGGTGGGGTGGGGAGCCAGGTGGGTAAAAGGGGACGGGGGAAACCTACTGTGTTTGGGGGAGAACAGGGGCGACCTGCAGGCCTTCTCGGTGTGTTCTGGGCGGGGTGCCACCAGCTGGATGGGGCGGGCCTGGATGTCAGCCAGCTTCCTCAGGCACGCCTGCCGAGTCTGCACCATCCCCTGGACCACACCCACCTTCTCTGTTACCATGGTGATCTGAGACTGGGGGGGTGGGGGGGGGGAGCAGAGAGGGGATGGAGAGGAGGGAGGAATGGAAGGAGGGCGGGAAGGAAGCAGAGGGGGATTGGAAGGAGAGGAAGGAGAGATGGAGGGAGGGAAAGGGTGGATGGAAGCAGAGGGCGGAGGAAAGGAGGCAGGGAAGGAAGGAGAGGAAGGACAGATGGAGGGAGGGAAAGGGTGGATGGAAGCAGAGGGCGGAGGAAAGGAGGCAGGGAAGGAAGGAGGGAAGGGAGGAGGGGTCCGTGTTAGTGGTGAAGACTCGAACGTTAGGAGGAAGGCCGTTCGAACGGAGAGAGAGAGATGGACAGCGCTCTCCTGCTCACTAGGGGAAAGCAGGGGGGTGAGGAGGGAGCAGGGAGGAGGGGGCAGGGAAGTGAGTGTGTGTGTGGGGGGCAGGGGGGGGGGAGGTGTCACCTGTAGCTGAGGGGTGAGAACAGCCTCAAACTCCAGGCTGAGGCCGTCGGGGGAGTGGCCGAGGAAGGAGGGCGCCCCCTCCTGGAAACGCTCGATGTCTCTCAGGGCTGCCGCCGCCCCCTCCTTAGACTGGAACCTGTCAATCAGCTGGCTGGCCAGCAGGTAGGCTCCCTGGTCGCACCAGTGCAGGGCCTCGACACACACACACACAGTTTAATGCTTTATTTGGAGTCAAAGTTACACTACAATTGCACGGTACACCATTTGAACTATGGACAGCCCTGTACACAGAGCTAGGACAAGAAAGAGATCTCCTCAGAGAAAAACAGGCTGCCATGGCAGCAGACAGTGTAGTTAACCCTGCCCACTATGCGACTAGTCTTGGTGGTAGACGTCCAGCTTTGCACAGGGCTCGAATTGTTCTAAACAGTGTCTGCCAACACAGGACTTCTGTATGTGTGTTAGTGTGTGTGTGTGTGTGTTACCTCCTCCAGACGCAGTAGCAGGTCGCGCGAGCGGGTCAGGGCGGCTCGTTTGGCTCGGATGGCGGTGGTGATGACATCACAGTGATGTCGTAGCTCGTTGCAGCGCTGGACGATGAGGGACATGGCGTAGTGGTGGCTGGCCGCCAGCTGGTGACCGTGGAGGATGAGGATCTGGGCTCGGCCCATCTCCTCCTGCCCACACACACACGCAGGTTTACACAACTACACAGCCTTATAAAGCTACACTCTACAGTTCTACAACATCACGCTATAGACCATGAAGTTCTTTGTACTTAAAAGTGTGCATTGTATGTTTGTATCAGAACATGTACAGTTTGTCTGTGTGTGTGCGGAGCTTGTGTGTGTGTGTGTGTGTGTGTGGAGGGAGGTATATGAGTGTGTGTGTGTGGAGGGTGTGTGTGAAGGGGGGGTATATGAGTGTGTGCGTGTGTACCTCAGCATGGAGGTCCAGTGTTTCCAGGTCCTTCAGCAGCTGTTCATTCTGAGCCACTGTAGCTCCGACAGACGCCAGCCCCTTCTCCTGAGCAGAGAGACGCTCCAGCACATCTTCCATCTGACACACACACACACACAGACACACACAGACACACAGAAACACAGACAAACACAGACACACCGTCATCTAATGCTGAGAATAAACCAGGTGTTTATATTAGTGAGTTCTCAAAACCTAAAAATAGACTTTGTCTTCAGGGAGCTTTGATAGTGTGTGTGTGTGTGTGTGTGTGTACAATACCTCATGGAAGCTGATCTCATATCTGAGCAGCTGATGGTACTGCTGCAGCTTCAGGTGGTGCTTTTCAAAGAAGCCGTCAAACGCCATCTCCATGTCCCTGAGCTGGGCCAGCAACCTGACACACACACACAGATACTATAGTAACATCCTGCGGAGATGAGTATCATTATCAGCATCAGTGTTTCCATGGTGACCCACCTCTGGACAGTGTCCCTGTCCTGCTTGATATCCCTGTCCTCAGCCCCGCTCTTCTGGGCCGACTTGGCCGTCTCGAGGTTAGACAACAGGTTGCGCCCTTCCTTCATCACACTCCTGATGTCATCCTGGAGACACACAAACACGCACGCACACGCGCACACACACACACAGACAAACACACACGCACGCACACAAGCAACGTTCATTTAGAAGCCTTTTCACCTTCAGTACCATAACATCAAAAGCAGCAGCAACGGAACTAATCCCACAGCTGGCTCCACCATCCCAGCTTGACCCCTGACCCCCGGGGCTGCCACCTTCATCTGGCGGTACTTGTCGGTGTGCGAGCGGAGGAGGAGCTCGATGGCGTCGGCCTCGTCGGGCAGGTCTGTCTCAGCCAGCTCCGAGCCAAAAGCCTGCAGCAGCTGAGCGATGTCTTTCACCGTCACCGCAAAGCTCTCGATCGCCTACACACACACACACACACACACGCACCCACACACAGCTGCATTACTTCATCATACAGTGGTCCTCTGTCTATCTCCCTTACTTCCACAAAGAGTTTTACTAAAATATCCTCAAGTCAAGGCAGATAGCTGACCGTACAGAACAAATACTGTCGTTGTTTACCGTGCGGAGGACAACCCAGTCGCTATGGCAATACTCCAGTGTTCCGGCAAACTCGGAGTTGAGCTGGTTCTCGTCAATGTAGCGCAGGAGGTCAGTGACGGAGCTCAGCATCACCACCTATCCGCCATGACAACCACAAGACAACATATAACACGGGAACTAGAATACTAAACATGCTTATGATATATTTACAGAGAATCAAAACCAAGTGTTCATGGCATCTCCAAAGTTTAATACAATGACAGCAAGTAGACAAAAAAAACTAGTTTCCATTTGTCTTACCAGGTTGACACCACCATGCATTTCCTTACCGGCATCTTGAGCAGGAAGTCGTCCTGGCTGAAGCGGAAGCCCAGGTCGGTGCCGCTGGAGGAGGGGGTCCCGGGGCTGTGGAGCAGGCTGGTGGGCCGCAGCACCAGGACCAGGTGGAGGTTCCCTGGGAAGGAGGTCTGGGGGAGGGGAGACAGGGAGATGGGAAGAGAGGATAATAGAGGAGATGAGAGGTGAAGCGATGAGAAGAGTTAAGTGGATGGATGAGGGAACGGGAGGAGAAGAGAATGGAGATGGGAAGAGAGGACGTGTGACGGAGGAGAGTGCAGAGCAGGGTTGAGGAGAGGAGGGGAAAGAGACAAAGTCAGTCAGTCAGCTTGTCAGCCAGTCAGTCAGAATGGTCAGTCAGCAAGCTTGTCAGTCAGTCACTTGGCCAGCCTGTATGCAAGCAGATTGGTCGATGTAGCAGCAAACTACACAGGGATTAGCAGCTCTGCCTCCCAGACTGTCAGTCCTCTCTCTAACAACAAGAAGAGCAGAGTGATGTTCTGGATCTCTCTACACTGTTTTAATCATGGTTACCTCAGATGAACTAGTCTTGTTTGGTTGTGTAATGCATATCAACAAATGCCCAAACAACGCATTCAAATGGTCAAGCTCAAAAGGTAACTGCACTTTTAGAAATGATGAAATAGCCCTTTAAATGCACACTACACTTTTAAGGTCATACATCATTCATGATTCCTATTCTCAATGACAACCGACCTGGCCAGCTACATTAGAAGTAGGAGTGTGGGCCTGGCCCCCTGAGCTGTAGTATAGCCGTCCTCTTCTAGTACTTCATTAACAGCTCATGTTGTTTAGCAGAACACGGTGGTCCAAAACAGACACCTAGACTACACCCTACCTGACACTGGCACGTCCTCTAACGACACCCCGAAGACCGTATCGCAAACATTTCACATTGTGCATAAAAATGATTTAAAAGTTGAAATGCAAGTTCCTATTTAATATACGAGAAATTGTACTGTGCATCACATAGTTTCTAGCTTAAGTTGCGTGCATTCCCTTAGCCCATGCCGCAGTGGCTTCTAATACAGGGCACCATGCCGGGCGAACATCGACTTAATCTGCTGCAATAACCCGGGAAACAGCTACAGTGGCTACTTCTACGCCTTACCGCGGCCCTCCGCAGGCGGGGCAGTCCCCTGAAAGGGTTGCCCTCAGACATAATTCCAAGATTGGCTGTTGGGGGAATAATTTCTCCCCTACTCGAAGCTGCACAACTTCCCTCCCTCCATCGGTGTGGGGGAGTCTGCGGGACTCGGGACAGCAGTGAGCAGCCGCAGCATCACACTGCAGTGGCCACAGAGCGGAGGAGAGGAGCGCGTGTTCACTCCTTGCACATCATCGCTTTCTGAGTAGAAACACATTAAGACCAGGCCTGACGTAGTCTAAATTCGTATCAAGTTGGATGACCAAAAAAGCATTCTATTTCGAGGTTTAGCCGGTTACAGACGCATGAATTGTACAAAAATAAATATAAATTCACGAGATTAGCTCTTATTTTTTTGCCATGTCAAAACCTATACGCACATCGCTGGCAATTCATAATGTAATTACCACCTTAGCATTTAGATATAAGGTCGTCTACTTCAGAAAAGGTAGGCTACTCTATTCATCGTTAGATGGCGTCAGCTCCCAATGAATAACGTGGATGCAATGCCTTAGGCATCTTGGACTGCATTTATATCTTGTTTTTGAAGCATAATTTATCAAGAATTCCAGTATAAGAAAAATGAGACACAAGGTGGTCACTGTCCAAATATGTGGATTTTTTATTGCCCAGCATAATTTCAACAACATAACCTGAGACAGATACAGAGGAAAGGCAGTGGGGAATTGGCATTTATTTCACATTTGCAAATTCACTTCCAAAACTAAAACGTATTTTCTTACACAGGTAACCTCTCCACTGATTCCAACAATGTTTGTTGATGGGGAAACTTAACTATAGAACAGGTCTGTCCTGACATTTCTTTGGTACTGCCATTACACAATAATGATAGCCATATCACTCCCTCTCTTGCTGTGTATGCGCATGGTTAGAGGGTTTCGATGGGGAGCAGAGAGTTGAACCTACCCTAAATGCAAACATTATTAACAATCTATTGCTCACTAGTCACTGGTCTGCAAGGAAACACACCGTAGTACACACACACACACACGCACGCACGCACGCACACACACGGTCCCTCACAGTAACTCTGAAACCCTTTGACATAACTACAAAATCTTGAGCCTTGAACACTACTGGTTTTCAGTTACATGACGATTGAATTGGTTCCCTAGTTTTAAAACGTCATCAGAACAAACACTGAATCATGAAATGAGAATGAAATAAGTCATTGAAGACTGAATACAGTGGGTC
This sequence comes from Osmerus mordax, assembly GCF_038355195.1. Classification (NCBI taxonomy): domain Eukaryota; kingdom Metazoa; phylum Chordata; class Actinopteri; order Osmeriformes; family Osmeridae; genus Osmerus; species Osmerus mordax. Next base: position 8,525,785 of record NC_090068.1, read on the forward strand.
ATATTTACAAGTGTACAGTGTGTGGGTGCTACGGTAAGTATTAGAAGAATGTTTCTCTGCAGAGGGGGCAGGTGGACTTGTTGCTGGAGGTGAACCACTTGTACTGTGAAGGAAAGAGTAGGATGAAGAGAGAGAAATAAAGAGTCCATGTTATTGTATTGATAGAGGGAGAGGTACCGAAAGCCAAGCAATAAGCGACATGCAATACACCTGTGATCAGATCCGACAGCAATACAAGAAAATACCTCATGGCACAATACATATCAAGTACGTGTGTTTAGATGTGTGTGTGTGTGTGTGTCTCACCAGGCAGGCAGAGTGGAACTTCTTCTTGCAGGTGCGGCAGGCTTTCTTGGGCAGAGAGTAGTTGGAGCCGTGGATGACGGAGAAGCAGATCATGCAGTCCTCCACCCCCTCGAAACGCTTGTCCACGTTGTTCTTCCAAAGAGCCAGGCCCTCCATGATGCTGCCGTTCTGCACACACACACACACACACACACACACACACACACACACACACACACACACACACACACACACACACACACACACACACACACACACACACACACACACACACACACACACACACACACACACACACACACACACACACACACACACACACACACACACACACACACACACACACACACACACACACACACACACACACACACACACACACACACACACACACACACACACACACACACACACACACACACACACACACACACACACACACACACACACACACACACACACAGAACATTCTAACCACAGCCATAGATATGGTACATAAGCGTGTTCCTACCTGGTGTGTGAGGTATACCGTGTGTGTGTTCCTACCTGGTGTGTGAGGTATACTGTGTGTGTGTTCCTACCTGGTGTGTGAGGTATACTGTGTGTGTGTGTTCCTACCTGGTGTGTGAGGTATACTGTGTGTGTGTGTGTTCCTACCTGGTGTGTGAGGTATACTGTGTGTGTGTGTGTTCCTACCTGGTGTGTGAGGTATACTGTGTGTGTTCCTACTTGGTGTGTGAGGTATACTGTGTGTGTGTGTGTTCCTGCCTGGTGTGTGAGGTATACTGTGTGTGTGTGTGTTCCTACCTGGTGTGTGAGGTACGTGCTGAGCTGCAGCATCCAGTTCCTCCATTGCTGCACGGCGACGCCCACCCTGCGGCCGCTCTCCACGGTGATGGAGCCCAGGGGGTAGTTCTGGGGCAGCTGGATCACCAGCTCGATGTAGATATCGTCAACCGAGTAGGTCGCTATCACCTCCCGGGCCGCGGAGCGCGCCTTCACCTGGGGTGGGGCGAGGGGTGGCGGAGGGTGAGTGCTCAGGACATTTCTGGGCTTACGTCTTCAATGTGGAACGGGATCATTGGGCATAATACTGCTAAGGGTCTGTGTGACACACACGCAGAAATACACAAACACACACGTTCCGGAGGTCCTCAACTCACGGTCATGCTGTCGAAGGTCTGGGTGCTGGAGTGGACCGAGGAGATCTCCTGGGCCGAGAGCACGGGGCTGACGTATCTGCTGGTGAACTTGTCCACGGCCGTGCACACCCTCTTCTCCTGGCTGGTCCACCACAGGCGCACCATGGCCGGCAGGTCTTGCACCGCGCTGTAGTACACGCCACAGGCCAGGTGAGGGAGCTCCCACTGCACGCCCTCGCTCTCTGGAGACAGGAAAGGTAGGAGAGGGGGAGAGAGAGAAAGACAGAGAGATGAGTGGAGAGAGACAGGAAGGGAGTAAGAGAGTCGTATGTTAGTTTAGTAATTTCTTTATTGTGCATTTTCTCCAAAACAAACCAACAGACCTTGGAAAACAAAGCTCAGTAAATGGTATCAATGTTTCCCTTCAAGAGTGATGGTGTCTGTGTGAGTGTAATACTCACTGTCGACGTCCAGAGAGAGGCCCTCAGTGAAGAAAGTCTTGGACTCCTTGGCTACAGTCTCCGCCCCCTGGCACGGGTAGGCGGGGTTTTCGGGCATCAGCCTGAAGAGGTGGAGGAGGAGCTTGTGAAGGGAGCGGGTCTTCTTCAGGTACAGAGAGTACTGCACGCGCAACTGGAGAGAGAGGAACATGGAACAGCCAGGTGAGAACAGCGCCACTCCCCGCCCTCCTTGGAGAAACCCCTGATCTGAAACAACTGGACAGGTAGCAGCTGTACGGAGGAACAGATGCTGTCATCCATCTCGTTATGCTAGATCTGAGATAGCCTCAAGGCCAGAAGGGCCAACTGTTGGGAGATATGCACACACAAGCCAGTCTTTTCATTGCCAACGCTAAGGGTGTTATGGAGGGTGCTAGGGAAGGAAACAGGAAGTGGCCTTGGTGGGACTCACGTGGGAGGGCGACGACCTGAAGAAGGTGAGGAGGAGTTTCCAGGCCAGCAGGTATCCCAGGATGCACGAGTACTCGACGCTGAGGGGCTGGACCACGGCGAACTCGCCCACCATCACCCCCGCCAGGATGCTCTCACACAGGTCCTCACAGGCACACAGCATAGACATGAGGGCTGCCGGGGGGGAACTTCACACACACACACACAACAAAGGAGTTAAAACTACAAACTTAGTTAGTAGGGAAATGAGCACCCAGCCCTCACACCCAGTTTAGTGACAGCTCACAGGCAGGGCTCCTCCTGGTCGTCTTCGGCCCTGCTGCTCTCTCCATCTCCATCGCACTCTGGGAGCTGGGGCATCACCCTGCAGGACCACAGGGAGCCGTGTCAACACCTCACACACACACACACACATTACACAAACTCATATCCTTACACACACACACTCATCGTGTCAACATCTCACACACGGACCGTGGACTCTGGACGGCTGAGAAGAAAGAACACACACGCTCACTACCCTCTATATAACCACTGCCTCTCTCACACACACACACACACACACCCTCTCCTCTTACTTGTCCAGCATGTGGTAGACGGCGAGCTGCAGCGGCCGGGCCTTGAACAGCAGCAGAGGGCAGAGCGTGTTGAGCAGCGTCTGCAGGGCCTCGGGGAGGCGGGTCTGCTGGCTCGCCACGAAGCGCGGCGCCAGGGAGTTCTTACTGAGCTGCTGCACAGGCACCAGGCTGAGGGCCACGCCCACGGAGCGCAGCACAGCCAATGGGAAGAGGGGGTCGTCTGGCTCGGGGAAGGCGTCTACGGAGGGTGGGAGGGAGGGGGGGGGGGGGGGAGTGGAGGAGGGGCATGAAAATTAGGAGATTGATGTACCGATCACGAAGGATATGGACACACACACACACACACACATCTACCTGTGATTTTGACTGGCAGTGGAAGCAGCAGGCTGTAGATGCCTTCTGTGAAGAAGTCCGTCCATTCCCCAGCCAGCTCTGAGGGGAGCTGGTCAGCCACACCAGCAGGGGGCGCTGTGAAGAACTGGCTGAGCTTCACAATGAGCTTGGCATTCTCACACACAAACAGCTGAACCCAGGGGTTCCACATGCTACCGACGTTCTCACTGGCGGTCTGACAAGATGGAAGGAGAGAGAGAGGGAGAGAGTTAGACATTTGAGAGAGAGAGAGAGAGAGACGGAGAGAGAGGGAGGAATAGGAAGAGTTGGGGGGTGAACGGTGGCCACGGGCGGACATGTCAGCTTCTCACCTCCAGCCAGGCCAGCATAGAGCACAGCAGGAAGTCCCACTGGCTGGCCCCGAGGATCGTGGGAGAACGAGTCACCAGCCAGGACAGGAAACGAACCATCTCCACCCCAAGGGTCAGCTGAGCCGCGGTTACCTTGGAAAGATCGCTGACAACCAACACGCATGATTAGTGAGCTCTTCATGATTGGTACGAATGGCGTTCACCACGATGTGTGTGTGTGCTTCTCACCTGTTGAAGAGGAACCAGTCCTCCTTGCTGTTCCTCCACTCCATCATGGTGGCCAGCACAGCGTGGAGGACCCCCTCGTCCACAGGGGTGTCCGCCCTCAGACAGCAGAGCAGCGCCGCCACACACCCACACACTCCTGAGACACACAACACCCCGTCACTCTCTACGTTGGTGTGTGTGTGTACCCGCTGTTACTAGAAGGGTCGACGCGCAGCATGCTCACGCGAGATGGATGTGTCACCCTATCTTATAATCTATATTCTTTGTGAGTGTGTGAGTGTGTGTGTGTGCTCTCTTACGGTCATCCTCCTGCCAGTTGAGTATGCCCGCTGTTGCCATGGCGAGGAGCGTCTCCCTCTCCTCTGTGCCGAGGGCGGGGCAGAGCACTTGCAGGGTGCTTAGAGTGCTCTCAGACAAGGGGAACCAACTGACACAAACACAACAACTCCAAATGAACCTCTGGCATAACAGTCAACTCAAACTCCTTCTTTCCTATTCAACGTGTCGGACAATTCGAATCACTTCACGAAACTCGCGTTTTCTGACCTGTCCAGGCTTCCGTACAGCCTCCTGACAGCAGAGGCGTCGTGACTGGCGGCGGCCATTTCTGTAGTTTTGCGCATGTAGTCCTGTAGGGTCAGAGACCACAGGCCTCCCTCCTCCGCTGACCTGCAGAGACCAGAGAGAGAGAGACAGCGTGAGGAAGCAGACTGTTTCCAGACAACACTGCATCCAAACACCCTGACGGATAGACCCAACCGAGACAACAGCATCTGTTCTCTGGGCCTCCCAGCAGATGTAAGGCAGAGTGTGTGTGTGTATGTGTGTGTGTGTACCTGCTGTAGAGGGTGTCCAGCAGCTCACTGGCTGGGGTAAGGCAGGCTGTTCCCTGGGGAAGGCTCCAATCAGCCAGCAAGCTGTGGTAGTCTGACACCATGCCAGGACTGTACTCCATCTCTTTACACCACTGCACTGCATACAGCAGCTCTGCAACTGGAACACACACACGCACACACACATTAGACATACCTATAACAGTTCTACATACTATACCATAACAATAAAATCTTCTACATTACCATCATAGCTACATGACATTTCAGTCGCAAGTAAACACGATGTGTGGGTGTGTACCTGTGTGTCTGAGGTTGAGTGAGGGGGAGCCTGCCCCCTGCTGGTGGTCTGAGGTCAGTGCGGCGCTGGGCAGCACCTTCCCCAGCAGGGCGCACACACACAGGTGGGCTGGCAGCCTGGCAGAGACCTTGACCCTCCACACGTCCACGCAGGGGTAGTCCCTCAGCACCCGCAGACGGCCACTCAACAGGGGGGTCTTCACCCACTGGGGGAGGGGCGGACAGGGAGGGGGAGACAGAAGGATAAGATAACACGTTCTTATTCTAAAATGAGCCTTTAAACATATAAATAATACTGATGGAAAGAGAGAGAAAAATCAAAAACTAAATGTAGCAACTGATGAGTCAGGTCTTACGGGACACGGACAGCTAGACTGACCTGAGGGGGGAGAGCCTGTCTGATCCTGCTCCACTCTGATTCGCTCGGAGTCAGGAAGGACAGGAACTGGGACGGAACTGGGGAGTCTTTTTGACAGACCGAGTTGACAGTGTCCACTAGACTCTGCACCGCGAGAACCAGAACCTGAAGACTGCGAGGAAAAAAACAGAACACCCGCTAGAATCAGACCCAACACACAGGCACAGAGCTGCAAGTAGAACCGAGTCCATCCTGAAGATACAGCCATATGTGGATATACAAATGCATACTACTCAGCCTCCAGAAAAGGTAATGAACATGTATACAAGTTGATATCTGTAGCCAAGAATCACAGCAAGAGATCACCAGTCATCCGCCTCCATATGTCTGATCCTTGTTGTGAAAAGGCCTTCAGGCTCATCATGCTCACCTCTTCACGCCCAGAGAGGAAGTGAGCAGCTGGCTCTTCACCCAGAGTGCAATGCTGTGCAGGAAGCTGCCCTCCCTGACCTCCGACCCACAGCGATGGAGCAGCGAGTGCACGCCAGCCACACACGCCTTCTTCAGTTTACCCAGCGACGAGTCTGGAAGGAACATGGGTACGTTATTAACACACACACGATCCTACACGCACCCTAACACACAACACTATTAAATAACAAGGGTGTGTCCGCCATAGCTACGACCACGGTTTTGTGGGCCGGCCAACCGACCTGACAGAGCGAGTTACACAGCTGCTGGTACCAGCTAATAAATAGAATATACATGAGAGTGTGTATGTACCGGACAGGTGTGTGTGTGTGTGTGTGTGTGTGTATGTACCGGACAGGTGTGTGTGTGTGTATGTACCGGACAGGTGTGTGTGAGCCTGGTCCTGGGCGGTGAGCTGGAAGACGGTGAGCAGCAGCTCCTCAGCGGAAGCCAGCAGGAGGCAGTCTCGCACGGAGGAGAAGAAGGTGGAGGCCACGTCGCACACGAAGGAGACCAGGGGCTCCATGTTGCCGGCGTCGGACAGCCCCTTGGCCTCCGACAGGGTGGCGTGCAGCTTGGCCAGGATGCGCTCCACGTACACCTCCCCTATCAGCGCCGCTGGAGACACACACACACACGACGACGATCACTCTCACGTTAACGGATCTACTGATTCTGTGTGTGTGTGTGTGCGTGTGTGTATCCTTGCGTTCTCACCGTTGTTGTGATGCTTTGACAGGACCAGACTGATGAGAGCCCAACTGCTGGCGTGCTTTACAGGGACCGGGGCGGGGCCGGAGCCTTTGATCCCCACCTTGCACAGCTCCTCGGCCAATCCCAGCAGTCGTTCACCCAGCACAGAGCCCTTCAGCCAATCAGCACATGCCTGTAGTGTTGCAGGTGTTGAGCAGGCCTGTGGGGGGGACGGACGAGGTTAAAGTAGAAAGAGACCGCTGGTTAGACTGAGTACACTCTGGTGTATTCACATGAACATGATACTGTATACTGTTGGTCAAATAAATTACCTTCTGTATAATTTGTAGTAGAATGCCCCATTGTAGATCCATCTAGAGAGAGAAGATGGATATCATCTCAATTCACACAACATAAACCCGTGCTCATGAAGCGAGTGCACGCGTGAGTATGTATGCGCGCGCGTGTCGGAGGACGGCGGTTACCGCGGTGATGTGGTTGAGGATGCGCGTGGTCTCCTGGCGGGTGCAGCAGCTCAGCGAGCTGAAGACCATCTCCACCAGGAAGGGGCTGTCCCTCCGGCCCTCCTGGCCCAGCCACGACACCACCCGCTCCAGGAGGAAGCGCACGGCGGGGTTGGCACCCCCGCTCTCCTCCCCCCTCTCCCTCTCCTCCACCCCCGCCTCCTCTGGTCTCAGGAGCACCTAGGGATGGACGTGGGAAAGGTCGTTTAGCTGAGGAGAGCTCTTCATCGGTCTTCCACGGCAGCGCGTGGAAGTAGTTGGCGACAGACTAGCACGTGGCTAACATTTGAGTAGCAACATGCCGGGCTACATTGATTCTGGCCTGTTACACTTCTCTCTCGAATTACTGAGGTGAACTTACCCCAAAGACCCTGGGGGTGGAGAAGGAGCGCAGGAGGAGCGAGAGGAAGAGGAGGTGCCTCTCGGAGTCCTTTTCGTTCACGTACACCATGTCCAGCTCTGCCAGCTGACACACCAGGTCCTCCAGGTGGCCACTCCTCAGCGGGGGAGCTGCCTTCTCCTGGCCCCCCAGCTCGGTCACCTCCGGCTGGGCACGCTTGTCTGCTACCCCCCCTTGGCATCCTTCCTCCTCAGCCTCCTCCTCTTTCTCCTCAGGCTCGGAGAGGCAGATCTTCACCGCTTTCTTCTTCTTGGTGTGCTTCCTGGCTCCTCTCTCGGGGTGCTGCATCACCTTGAGGAACCAGGGTCGGCAGAACAGTTAGGCCGAGATAATGTGAAGGTGTGACTAACAAGAACATGGCCATGTTTTCTGGGTTCAGTTCCCAGGACTTTAGGCGGCTCACTGGATGATAAAGGTTTCCCTTGCTCCACCCTGTCACTCACCTGCAGTAAAGAAGCCACGCCTTCTAGGGCTTTCAGATCTGCTTCCTCACAGTCCACATAGCGCGCGCACAGAGTCCCCAGCCCCTCCCAGAAGTCAGCCAGCAGCCTATGGAAGGTGGCCTCATCCCCATTAGACCCGCCCCCACCAGCGACCCCTGCCCTTTTCTCAGCATGTCTGTGACCAATGAGAACAGCGGACCGCTCTGGAGGGCTGGGCTTTCTAAGGCGCTGTCCAATAGTGGCAAGAGCTGGATAGAAGGAGAGAAATGTTTTACTCAAGACAACCTGATGGGGTATTACATCCTGTGAGAGTGTGTGTGTGTGTGTGGTCTCACCTGCTCTGAGATGAGCATGGTCTGGATGCGTCTCTGTTGCTCCTCCTCCCCAGTGTTCTGCAGCAGGCTGTATCTGAGACACTCCACAGCGGCGCACACCACCGCCGCGTTCTCCGACGGACTGGACACCGCACGCTCACTGGAGAGACTGGGACACACACACACACACCTGTGAGCTAACGTAGGTGTCCTCACATCAGGGTGACAGGGTGGGAGCCACGAGGAGAGAACACACACAGCCCTACTCACCCCTGTATGAGCGAGGTGAAGAAGGTGGTGTAGAAGTCCAGGGGGGGCTCTGTGACCTCGGAGGGCAGCTTGCTGATGAGGGGCAGCAGGTTGGGGTGGAGGGCTGTGGCCATACCCCTGCCCCCCTCCCTCAGCAGCCCCCACAGCTTGGGCAAGACCCCCTTCCTGGCGTTAACCTGCGTCCAGCAGTCCTGGAACAGAGACACAAGTAGGGTGGTCATTTACACATTGGGGCTAATGTAATTCAATGCAAACACACACACACACACACACACACAGACACTTACAGGGATGCTGGAGAGGACATGTAGCACTGCCTCCCATAGGGGGGGCAGTACCACGGGGTCAGTGTCGTCTATGCTGAGCAGAACAGCAGGACAGGCCCGCGGCGCCTCAGCCTTCACCAGCTCTGGAGTGTGTTCACACAGGGCTGACACCACCTCGAAGAAGGCCCCGCGCACCTGGGGAAAGACACACAGTTTCAATGTTCAATTTGAGACCGTGAGGCTACATTTGAGGCTATAAAAGTGATTTGTTTCTCTCCATCACCAATTTCCGAATGTAAGTTTAAGGAATAAAAACTCTTGATTCTCCAATAAAAAGACTCGTATTTCTCCCGGACCTGTGAGTTCTTGTGCTTGCTGTACTTCCAGAACTTTGCCTGTGCGATGAGGTGTGCCAGTCTGTCCTCCAGGGCCTGTCTGTCAGCCTGGGGCAGGCTGGACAGCAGCCTCTTCACCCCCAGCAGGGAGCTGGTCACCATGCGCAGGAACTTAGCCTCTCTCTCCTCCTCGGGGACATACCTGGAGGAACCGAGACAGATGGTAAATACATAGACAAGCAGACATGAGAATGAAAAAGACAGGCACAACTCTAATATCTTACTGTGGGTCACTCAGAGTTTCTGCGGTTTCCTTCAGCAAGTTGTCCTGAAGTACCTAAAGTATGGAGATAGGAGCAGGGTGACCCCTCTTCAAAAGAATAGTAGCCATTACCAAATAGCCATCACCACCACCACCCCTCCTCCTCCTCTCCCCACCACAACCCCCGTTCCTCCCCACACTCACATTGAGGACCTCGTCCCTGCAGAAGCTGAGGGCCTCTGGCTGCTTGCTGGGGGGGAATGCGGCGTGGAAGGCCTGGCAGGCAGCAGAGGCGGCGGGAGGGTACGTGTCACACTGGGCCAGCAGCCAGTGGCCCATCAAGCTCTTCAGGAAGGGGGCCAGGCTGCGGCGCACCTTCAGGACCAGCTGCTCAAACGCCTGCTGTGTGGCCTCCCGCACCCGACGGTCATGGTCCTGGAGGTCACAGGAGATTAATGTGCCGTTTTTTTTTTTATCATAGAGGAAACTGTCTACTGTAATTCATTCGACCATCAGTGTTGAGGCTCTGCTCACCACAGATATCTTGCAGTATATCCTGGGCCAGTAGGGGAGGACTCCCTTGACCACTTCTGCTTCCCGCTCCTGACACATGGCACCAAACTCCTGGACCGCCTAAGGGACAGAACAGTTCCCTTCAACTCTTTACAGGACGGCAAAAACGTCTGTTTAAGGGAGTGGGATACCTCGTAGCCAGGGTCAATGTATTGATAGATGATCGCTGCATTGACAGCTGATCACTCATGAGCAACATCCAGTTCTCACCTTTAGTTTGGTGACAGTATCCCTCTTTGACAGTTTTCGTAGGACAAGGCGGAAATCCCCGTCTACTAGGTTGTCTATCTCTTCAGCTCCGTGAACCGCCGGTACATAACCCAGTTCAGTAGTAGCCGAGTTGCCAAAGCCCACAAACCCTGGCAGGACACCACTCTCTCGGGCAAGTAGCTCGGCAGCTCGACCACTACTAGAAGGCTGCAGGCGGGACATGAAAGGATATGATCAGGTTTGAGCTCGCTATATCAACCAGAAGCATCAAAGAAAGTGCAATAACTGCTACAGTTTGCTAGCTAACATTGGCTAGTTTAGCTCGATCCATGACGTTACCTCGTTGATTCTGGTGGTATGACATTTAAATCATACCAAAAGTTGATCTAGCTAGTTAACACTTTTACCTGTGTAACACTATAAAACTAGCCAAATAGAAAAACAAAGTTGATGGTTAGCTAGCCAACATTATGAAAGGTCCCATCTACCCACTGTCATTTATGTACACATGTACGTATCATAGAGATCATCTTACCCGAACATTTCCCTTTGTTCGCTGTTTATTTTTGCCTCCCATCTTGTGTGTTTATTTGTAATGGCTTGTTAATGTAGCTACAATCATTTGTGGTTGTTAGCCACTCAGCTGAAACCCAAGCATGGGAATTGTGAAACACGTCACAGATTGTACTCGGAAGTACATACCCGGAAACATGTAAAAAAAAATACAAATAAAAAAAGATGACCACTATCAAATTGTTATGGTTAGACAACTGGTCAAAACATCTCCAAAATTGTTAATTGTCTGATCTAATAGCCTACATTTTTTGATATTTAGTAAATCTACGGATCTAAAAGTTGACGCAATATGACGCCATCACTTTTCAGAGAGCCAATAGCGACATCTGGTGAGATTATTTTGTCCAATCATATTTTTCTTCTTTTAGTTTAAATGCGGTTTGCAGGCCATTCAATTGAATTTCGTAATTTTATTAGACAATCGATGTATGTTTGTGCACCAGTGATTTGATTTAAATGACAACTTCTCTCTCGAGATATAAGTTACATTATATTAGCCTACCTAGTCTCGATAGCGGTATCGATAAGCTCGGACCTTATTGATCTTCGGGTTTTGAGAAATTTGGAACCGGGTCCTTACAGAACCGGATATCAATCCCCATCCCTACACGTCAGTGCTGTTTTAACAGCAGAAGGGGGACCTACACAGTATTAGGCAGCTGGTCATCATGTTATTGCTGATCAGTGTTGACATAGGCCTACAGCCAAATACTTGTGTATGCACTTTCAGAAACCTTTATTCAGGCGCTGAAAGATGCTCACACTAACATCCGGTGCATCATGTAGTAATCTGACGTTCTAACCTGATAAGTAACATCGCTATGAATTATATCATTCTACTCCACGGACATTTCCTTCACACACCTGGCTATGTTCCACATGTCTGAGTATTTAAGTCCAAGTCCAGCAGACAGTATGGCATCTACCAAAACGTGCTCATGTCCTTGTGAATGTGTGAAAGACATTAAAACCACCATGTCAGGTCAGCAATGACGGCGCAAGTGCCATTTATTCGGGACAAGAACATAAAGCAAAACAGTGCCATCGATATCTCTCGTACTGGACGTGTAACACCAATGTATGATGGTTCCTACAAAACAAAGTGTCAGGCTTTAAATAAACAAGTAGAAAAAGCTGAGTGGGTTAGGGGTGGAAAGGGGTCGGGTCAGGTTCAGTCATCCTCATCCCAGTCCTTCTTGCCCGCGGGGGCTTTAGGTCCACCTGCTGGTTTGGCCATGATGATCTGGAGGGGAAAGGACAGGAAAGTAAGTCTCTTTCTAATCAAGTCCCAGTTTTACCTGACGGAAACAGCAGTCCTTCGGTCCAAACCGCGTCATCGTTCGCAAACTGTGTACACCGTTACTAGTCGTGCAAAACGGGCTTCATAGAACTCGTGTTGACACTCCATGCAGCATGCACTCCCACCTTCCCTGGACTAGGGTTAGGGTTACCCTAGGCTCCAGCCCCTCATGCTCACAGATCAAAACCTCTGGGTGATGAGCAAGTCGTGTGGCAAAGGCAGTAAGCGGGTCATAATCAGGATTGGTTAAAGCAATGTCGCGTTGAAGCCAACAGCATGTTGCTTATACCGTTCTGATCCCTCCAGGTTTAAAATCCCCAAACAAGATACGAGCTACTGTGAAGGGGGCGGAGCTTCAGTGATATAGTTAGTTGTGATGTCACACATAATGGCAAACAAAATGTCACGTTTTTGGGTGAATCGCTCAATAATGCATTAGGAAACTGGATCCTGAGGTATTCAATTCAAACTGCTAGCCGGTTTCTGAAAAAGAACACACCAAGGGTCTTCACTCATCATTCCATCACACACATACAGAGTTAGCACAGACGGGAAGTCAGGAGAGACATTCTTCACGCGCGCACAAAACGCATCTGTGAGCAAGTGAGTATCCGTGCAAGTGGTCTCTGGTTGCACACACACACATTCCAGCACCTGCCGAGGGTGTGTGTATTCCCTCTTAATGGTGGGTTTCAAACTTATCGGGCTCCTCCTCCCAGCCATCCTTGTCCCAGTGGCCCCTCTGCTTAGGAGCCCTGGGCCCCCCCGCAGGCTTGGCCATGATGATCTGAATCACACACACACTTCCTGTTACCACTCTGCACACCCATCACACCAACGGGGACCAGACCCTGCTACTAAAATAGGAAGAAATTGTTAACATGAAAGGGTTGATGTGATGATAGTGAGCATTTTCAGGGAGCTCCGTCTTGTTTTTTGTTCCTGTTGATCTGCAAAGAGAAAGAGGGTGGGGGTGTGTGTGTGTGTGTGTGTGGTGTCCGTGTCCGAGTACACACCTGGTCCACCCGGAGTACCGTGATGGCTGCGTTGGTGGCCAGCTTGATGCCCCAGTGTTTGACCAGGTAGGGCTCCAGGATCCCAGCCTCCAGCATGTCCTTCACAGCAGCGCCCTCTCCCTGTCAGAGACATGAGTCACAGCCAGTCAGGATCAACCAAGTCCACTATCCAAGCAGCCATGAGTTAAACCCTTGGTATCGCTGGACACGTGACAATTAAAACCAATCATAAAAATACTGAGACGTTTGTAAAAAGAGATGACTAGCTTCTGATCTGTATCCTAGTACTGGTGTCGGCACCTCAATGTCGAAGCCCATGTTCTTGTTGCCCTCGTGGTGGACGGCGTAGAGTTTGGAGATGAGCTCGTTGCCCTTGACGCCAGAGTTCTCGGCCAGGGCGCGGGGCACAGCCTCGAACGCCTCGGCAAACTTCTTAATGGCGTACTGTTCCAGACCTGGACAGGACTACACCGCACAGAGAAGACCAACCACTTAACGTCACACACCCAGGCATGTTGACAACTAAATCGAGTTGCCATTTTACTTGAAGAGTTAAAAAGAAATCCGTCCGTACCTCTCCATAAGAAGTGATCTGTCTGGCCAGCTCAATCTCTGTGGCGGCAGCCCCAGGCACCAGCCTCTTGTCCTGCAGGGCGACAAAACATTCGTCAGACTGTTGCAGAGGGAGACCGAGGAGGGTTCGACCTGCCGTACGAAGCATCGACCAGAGCCGTGTCACTGCGAGCGAGCGGAACTCACCCTGACCAGGACCTTGAAAGTGTTGACGCCGTCATCGATGGCCCTCTCAATGTCGTCCATCCGGTTGTCTGTGGAGCCCCTGATCACCAGGGTGGAGATGGCACCGTCCTCTTTGTCTGTCAGGGAGGTCAAGGGACGGCTTTTCAGGCAGGGCTTTGCGTTCACAGGTTACTTCCCCCCCCAGTCTAGCAAACACTGTAACCCTACACGCTCAGACGGATTTTGAACTCGACTGTAGACGAGCTGGGGTCCTCACCGTGCTTGAAGGCCACAACCTGTGTGTCTCCAACCTCGGTCAGGTACACGCTGTCACAGTGGCCCATCTCCTCTGGGGTAAGAGCAGTCTGCAGAGGGGGAGAGGTTTGCAGAGAACATTAGTAAGAGACATTGGATGCACGTTGTAAAATTAGGAGGTTTTTCCAGTCTAAAACCACTGCAAACCCGCAGAAATGTATATGGGGTTTAAATAGACGAATGTTGTTACAGGTCTAAATGTATTTTTTGTTTTGTCTTTTCAGGACATAAAAATTATTGAAAAACTCACAAGTCTAGGTAGGGCTATGGCTCCAACTGTCTTACACAGCCTCCGGAGGTCCCATTTGGAGTTGAGTCTGAATGTAAAACAGTGCAGTCTCAAAGTCTGGACCAGGTCAGAGACGGAAACGGTACGCAACCAAGGAGCGGCTCCATTCTTCCTACCTGACGACCATGAGCTGGTACTTGTTGGCGTAGTGCAGGGCCATGTCCGCCACCTTGCCCCCAGTCACCACCACGTTCACACCGGAATCGGCGATGGCCTTCACCTGGGCCTCCATCATGTCCTCCTCCCCCTTACTGAAGTTCATCAGCTCCTCAGCGTTCTTTATCAACACGGTGCCCTGGGAGGACGAGAGGCATGGATTAAGTCCTCGGAATTGATTAAGACAATACTCAGTTACAGTCCACAAGAGGGTGGAATAGAAGGGGGGGGGGGGGGGGAGATTACTCTGAATACTTTCAACGTGTTAAAAAGAAAACAAGAGTCAGGTGTGTTTCTTACCTTGGTCTCGGTCACCATGCAGTCGAAGGGACAGGAGAAGATTGCGATCTTGGCGTCTTTGACTGATGTGACATCTCCCTCTGCCTCCTTCTTGAACACCATGCCGTGGAGCATGGAAGATGAGGTCAACCCACAGCCCTGCATGCAAACACAGGGTTAGAGTTAACACAGATGCACACAAATAAACATACTAAGACATAGAGCGAGTAAGAATAAAAGAAATGAAGTGAAAAGGACAATAAATAACACCACATACCAGGATCTTGCATACTCTGACACTATCGACATTGAAGTTGCCAGATTCTGGGAAGATGGAGACTGCAACACCAAAGAGAAAATATGTCAAGTACCTTACCAAGTACAAATTGAGTTCAGCCTCAAGCTTAACTATCCAATCCTGTTGGATCAGAGACTCACCACAGGCCTGGGCGATGAGGTCAGACAGGAAGTCCTCGTTGCCATACTGCTTGCTCATGACTGCGGGCCGGATCATGGCAGATGCCTCTTTGACGTCATGGAGGTCTTTAGCTGATGAGCACACACACTCTGGGAGGATCTCCAGGGTCTTCCTGCAGGCCATTTCATAACCCTCAATCACCTGAGATAGACAGGAGACTGATTAATACGGTGGAAGGTGTGGTTTGGGATGTGTCCCAGAGAGAGAGAGAGAGACAGAGAGAGAGACTATACCTCAGAAACAGACAGGCCCATCCTGAGCAGCTCTTCTGCCAGCTCCAACAGAGCTCCAGCAAAGACCAGGACAAAGTTGGTGCCATCGCCAACCTCCTGCTCTTGCATGTGGGAAGCCATCACAATCATCTTGGCCGCTGGGTGCTGTACCTGGAACCACCACCCCCAAAAAAAGAAAAGTTAGGCCAACATAGAGCAGGGTTGACTGTATAAAACAAACTCTGGGAAAGTCTAAAGCGGGTATGTTTTCACATGCAACAATGTCCAGGGTATACCTGACAAATTAATCTTACCTCAAGCTCTCTGAGAATGGTTGCTGCATCGTTGGTGACAAAGAGTTTCTCTAAGTGGTTTATGACCATTTTGTTCATGCCTGGGGGGGAAAGTAATGGGGTGTTATAGTATGTTTTGTAAACAACAAGGCATCCTAGTGTAAATCCAACACGGAATCGGACATCTCTCCTGTCATACTAGTGAGAGGCAGATGTGTCTTACCGTTGGGTCCGTAGGCTGTGCGTGTGGTCTGGGCCAGCTCTTTACACGCCTGGATGTTGCGGAAGACAGCCTCTTCCAACCCGGAGTAGTGCTGAGGACAAAGAGCGCGCAGACATTGAGTATCACACAGAGTAGGGTGTGAAAGAGTAGAAGACACACAAGTTAGCTGCAACAGTTGCATTAATAGCTACCTCAATGGTAAATATGGCCAAATGTAGAAGGATTCAATTTGAATAGGAAATCTACATCTAGTCATAATTCCGGATTAATGACTTGATTGAAAAGCAATGTGCTACAATTACTGCAGTACAAATTCTAACTGGATTGGATTAAATAGAGAATCCGCTAACGTTTGGCACAAAGATGCGAACCTTTTTTGAGGGGGGGGGGGGGGGGAGGCAACGCCTTTCCTACGCAGTCGTTTCACCATCAATACAAGATCGCAATTTCACATTACGTTTACCAGCTATGATAATGGTTCGAATCGGTGTAAAATAACAGCTGGGCCCTGGATACGAACTCAAAGCAGTTTACTTAACACGTTATAAAATAATGAAACTCATTCATTCAGTAGCTAGCTAGCAGCATGGAATGGGACAGTTACAGTATTTGCTAGCTAGCTAACTTTAGCTAGTAGTGTGTCTTTGCCAGTATTTGGCTAACTAGTCAGCCATTCTTAGTTGCTTCATCCGCAAACAATTGTCAATTATCTATTTTACTACTTTACAAAAAATATCAGAACACTGCAGGGACCCATTCTCAGGTGCATCAGGACACATTGGATTATCTATATTTTCTCACGTGGTTCGTTGGTTAGCTAGCCATTCTAGAAGGAGAAGATCACGCGAGGCCTAGGCTGTTAGCAAGTGCGTTCTAGAAGCATCCCCACATGACAGTGCTTGATTGTGGTTCGCTTAGCTAGCTTGTTCTGCTATACATCTTATTTGACTGCAAGTGGTTGCTTATAATTGATTACTGGTTAACATATAACAAGATCTTACCTTAGCACCATCTTTCAACATTTGGGCAAAGCCCGGAGCTTTGGGTACGTGTAAAGCCATTTTCTGTTACTTAGCAGCTCCGGTGTCCAAGAGAAGGAAGCTGCGGCGTGGGTTTAGCAGTTAGCACAAAGCCAGAGAGAGAGGGAGGAGTTCCGACAAAAGCCGTCTGTCTTTACTATAGTGAACTGCAAGGGACATACTTCAAAATTAAAGCGTTTGCGAAATAGCAAGTTCTATGGGTGACCACTTGGGGGCACGATGCAAACACAGAAGTTGCTACTTTCTCAAAAGAGAGATAACAGAGACCATCAACGTCAAATTTGTGCAAAAATAGGCATACACTCATATATAAATGTGCTTAGAGTATTTCAAATACTATATCCTTTCGCTGAAATACTCAGTGTAACAGACATATCTAATGCATGCACAACATACACCCTTCATTTTATCTCCACAATCTGCTGTTTTAAATAACTGAATCTTCAATTTAGGGAAAACAGCAGTGGCGTATAACCCCGAGACAATACGCTACACAGAAACGGTTAATTTGAGTGAAAGAAAATCATCCATTAAAATCAAGCAAATTGTTGGTTGGGATTAATGCTCAGATAAGACAAAAGACAAAAGTCAAGGTTCATGACGACCCACAAGAGTAAAAATACAAGGACTGAAAATTACAAACAACACTGGAGGGGTTCCAAAGATACTTTTTATTCCAGAAAAGAACATTTGTAGTTAGTTTTCTTTGGATGGTAGAACTGTTCTGAGCACCTGGGTATGGAAGAATATACTGTACAGTATGTTCAATCTTCCTACACTACTCACTGTCATTGTAATGGAAAAAAAGACTTACAGTGCAGATTTTCACCTGAGAAAAATGAATCATATAGGTCAGCTGGGTACTACTATTCAAGAACTTACTAAACTTGCTCAATGCATGAATGAGCATTATAGAGCTAAATGTACAATCATTTATGTACAATCAGTTAGTAGAAGACAGTTGGTTTTCCCAAAAAATCAAAATACAGACATCGGAAACTATGTATTTTTCTGCTTAACCTGAGAAACTGTCAATATACAAGCAGGGACTTCAAAATGTACCTTAAACTTACCTTTATCCTGCATTATGTGTTGAGTGTGCACCAGAAATTAAGGCTTTATTTTAGAAGGTGTAATTGTGCTGTGTGGTTGACAAGACAACTGATGGTTGATCACAGATCCAGTGAGTGACTGACAACTGATGGTTGGATAACAAAATCCAACGGAATGTTGAGGAAATCCTTAAAAGTCCTTGACAGCATAGTATACAGACTTAGAAAAGCATTGACAAGTTATAGCTGAAGAGATACATGGAGGTTCCCATTGGCCAAAGGAGGCATAGTAGTAGATAACCATTTGTGATTACTGTACAATCTTCATGTTAACATCAACACATCACAAAGATGCAGGGTATGTGCACCTGCACATTTAATATGGTTTAAATGCTGTAGTTTGATTGCATGTCGTGAGGATATGAGAGATTTCCTTCCCAAACATTACTGATAAGACCCACACAGAGTTGATCGGGCAGTCATACTACCATGGCAAGCTTCGTTTTAACATTTATTAGCTAGGCTTGATATTCGTTACAGATATCTCCAATGTAATTTTGTTTAGTCAAAACTCTAATTCTAGATATCGTTTATTATATTTTGACTGGTCAAAATTCTAATTTTAGATATAAGTACATTTTGACTAGTAAGATTCAAACTAGTTTTGCCATTTATGTGTATTGGGTTTCTGATTACAGATATCTACATTTCAGATGCAAATATCCTCAATGTGAATTGTAGATATCTGCAAGTGAATTCTGACTAGTAATTCCAGTTTAAAATATCTACAATTTAATTCTGACTAGTCATAATTCCAGTTCATTATATCTTTAATTCCCCTCAATTCAAGATATCTACAATGTCCTTTTTAGATATCTTAAATTAAGTTGTACTCACTTCCGTCTAGATGAGGCTTAAAACACTTGAGAACAGGGTTTAATCTAAGGAGCCTTCCCATTGGCTGGGTGTTTATCACATGTTGGCGTCTCCATGGAGCAGCTTGGCAAGGGTTCAATAGAGTTCTGGCATATGTCTGAGGTTGGGCCTACAAAGAAGGCAGATAGTGGAGCCTGGGACTGGAGTAGCTCCCCAAACCCAGCGAAGTTAGGGTCTGTGGAGGACATGAAAGAGGAGAGCGGGCAGTCTAGAGAGGAGAACTTGGCCAGGATCTGGACCTGCTCCGGTTGTAGGTCTGCCTCACTGCAGACCTTCTGATACAAGGCAGAGACTCTGTGCAACGTCTTCCCCTTCAACTGGTTCAACTCGTTGCTCTCTGCCTTCAGTTTATCCTTTTCGGTTCTCTGTGATGCGAAGACACACACACACTGTTGAATATGTTTGACAAAAAGTAGTTTGCACCGAATAAATGAGAGAAGTAACATACAACCATCTTAAGCTCCTCACCAGCTTGTATATCTCACACTCCAGGTTGTGTATACAGTCTAGTTTTCTCTTGCGGCAGCGCTGTGCAGCATCGCGGTTCTTACTGCGCCGTCTCACATCGTGGATGAAGTCCAGCTGCTGCCGGGTCAGACTGTGCTGCTTCAGCATCTGCTGGAAGTCATTCCTGCTCAGAGACACCAGCCGCTCCACAGAGAACGGCAGTTGGACCTGCCACAGAACCCAGGGATGGAGAACGTCAGGTCAGGAAGCATAGTATCAAAAGGTCTGGGTAGACCGCCATTATAAGGCCCAACCACAGGAGCAACCTCAGTCTGTGGGGAGTGTGTGACTCATGTACCCATCATGATTCTATTATGGTTAAGTATGGGCTGCCCTATATATTTGTATATAACCAAGGGACACTATTAATTCCTGAACGAAATCTGCACTACTTGCATCTCCCTGTGGGGCCATACCATCAGTCGTATGTTCCCCAGATTTCTAATCACAAGCAGACAACCAGGGAGGGTGATCTGATAAGCTAGTTGGTGTTGGACTCTGATCCAGCTGAAAAGCCTCTCTTTTTCACTCACTTACACACACAGACGCAAATATATACACACACGAGCACACAGCTGAATTATTAACTCAACCACTGTGTTGAATTACAACCAACACCTACTTCTCCAGACCGACAAATTATAAACTCTTATCTAAGACAAACAAGACAGTCATGCTACAGTTAGTTAAACGTGTCCACAGACTCTTAAAACACGTTTAACGCTAATTTCAATCTGAGGTGAACATGACTGAGTTAGATGTAGTACACTAGAAATCCAACATTAACTGACAAAGACTTATATATGATATTATTATTACTATGCATTATTAGAAATGGTTTGAGATTTTGACTCATGAATAAATGGATTATTCTCCTTTAGCTCACCTCTCTGACTCTCTCACTGCTGTAGAACTCGCTGTCTCCCTCAGTGTCAAAGCTGTCGGAGTCCCCGTCTTCCCCTGACTGAAGGGAGGACACACAGGGACTGCACACTGACTGGGATAATCCCCCACACCCCGCAAACTGGATGTCTGCCCCCCCGGCTCCTGTCCCCGTCCCTGTGCTAGGGTCCAGGGTTTGGAGAAAGGGACAGTCAGCGGTGTCCGAACTCAGGTTCAGTTGGACCTTCAGCCAGTCCATTGTCGTGCAACCCAACTGGGTGCCTCCGGACTCACTCGCCGTCCCAGGCCCAGACCTGGTCCCAGTCCCAGAGTCAAACCCAGTTCCAGAGATATTATCCAGACAGAAGGTAGGAGAGGAGTCTGACCAGAGACCCTGGGCTAGGTGCTCAGCCACCTCTCTCTCTACAGCGCTCCTCTCTCGATCTACTCTCTCTTCTCCTCCTCTTCCTCTACAGCCCTGGCTTACCTCAATCTCTGTGTAACTGCTCTCCCCTCCAGCTCTCTCTATCCCTCTATTAGTCATCACAGTAAGCAGTTCCTTCTCACTATTCTTCCACCTGCCATCTCCCTCTTCCTCTGCTGCCACTGATGTAGGACGATCATTAAATCCACCAGACTCCTCAGGCCTCTGTTCCTCATTATCTCCCATAACGACGCTCTCATCCCCTTCAGGCCCAGGGTTCCCAGACTCCTCCTTCCTCCCAACGAGCTCTCTCTCCACCATTAACTCTGGTGTCGTCTGTGATCCAGGGTGCTCCATGGCAGACTCACAGACTCCGCTGCTGGGGCATGACAGGCAGGATAGACAGGGCAGGGGCCTGGAGCATCCCTTCCTGCTCCCCGCGGCAGGGGAGTCGGGGCACTTCTCCAGGCCGCAGGCCTCCTTCCCACAGGCCAGCTGAAACTTGCGATACTTTGGACACATAAGCCTGTAGTCTGATGTCATGCCATCAGAGTGGACATCAGCCTCAGGCAGAAGGGTGGTGCTTCTGCTCGCGCTTCCTGCAACATCATTCCCTGATTGGCTGATGTGGGAAGAAGCTTCACCCACTTCCGGTTGTGAGGAAGTATCAAAGGACACCTCAACTCCTTGTTCAGCCAATAAGGTGTCATTGTCAACTACTAGGTCCGCCCCGGGTGAATTTCTTCTCCTGCAGCGTGTCTTACAGCAGGGCTTTTGAGGGATGGGGCCTCTGGCGCTGGTGAAAAACTTGGGAAGGAGGAAATCAAAGCAGGCTTTGTCCAAATCCCTGAACCCCAGAATAGCTGCACAGTTACGGATCTCGTGGACATTATCTTTGCTGAAAAGAAGCTTAGAGGTGTACGCAAACCTTAGCAAGGGCTCAAAGCCACCGACAGTCACCTGAGAAGGAGACAGATACAAATATAAGTAAAGAGACAGAATAAAAGAAGAAAAAAAAAAAAGATTAAGTCAATGCCTTTGGACTCTGCTAACGCCTTTGACAGTAACAGATAAAGTCATGACACGTAGTACATGAATACCACTGTTTGGTCACACATATTCAGCAAAACCCATGCTGCTGACAAATCATATTTAAATCTTATCTCTCCAATGGATTGGCACAGCTGTTCACCTCTATGGTACACGTGTGCAGGTAGTGTGCAATTAATGCTTTCAGCCTCGCAATCTACATGTACAATGATGTTTTCCTGCTCTTCTGATTTCTTGTGTGTGTGGTAAACACTTGAGACTTCAGCTTAGCAAGCTAACGCTGTCCTTCCTCACCTCAGGTGGAAGAGTGAGGACTAGGCCCTGGCCTGTGTGGGAAGAGACCCTGTTTGTGAAGTATTCACTGCAGGAAGCCAGGACCGAGCGGTGGGCCCTAAAACTCTGCTCTTCCACCACCACGGTGACGTCACACAGTATATCCTTGCGCCTCTGTTCTTCAAGGCAGCGGAGCACATGGGAGCTGTGCACAGAAGACTCAAATGTAAAGGCAGAGGACCGTAAGCCTTCCAGAGACATGGCCAGCAAGGACATCTGGGCAGACATGAAGAAAAGCAGGACAGAAATCAAGATGAATCCAGAACGACACAAACACACACACACAAAAATGCAGTCAGGCATACACACAAAGTAAACATGTATTAATGACATAAGCAGAACAAACTGACACAGGAACTGAGTGTCAGTACATTAATTCTGCACAGCATGCCTTTGTTTAAGAAACAGGTCTTTGAAGACAAACTAGAATTCAAGCAAATTAGTTTAAGAAAAATGCTAGATCTGGTTTATAAAAAAATGTCTAGTCCAAATGTAACATTCACGATGACAAGACAAATGTCTGTGTGCGTGTGTGTGCGTGTATGTGGCGCAACAGACAGGATAGCGCTGACTCATTGCTGATAAAGGATGAGCAAGCACTTTTCTGAACCCGAATATGCTCACTAAATTATACGGCTTTTCAAGCCGTATATATCTTCTTCAGCGCACGAGTAATCTACCACAGCTGGTTTAATATGTAACCAATCACCATAAACATTATAGATGGAAACTGTAGGCTATTATTATAGGATCGCTGAATGAGCATTCACATGCTGCTTCTCGAAAAATTCAAAATTTCCTGAATGACTGGCATATGGCAGCGCGGAATACCGTTTCGTTTTCCGGATAAAGCTACACATTTCAAAGTTGAACGTGGAATGAGGTATAAAACACGTTTCTTAAGGCCCTTTCTATTTAAGGCCACGTGTAAACAACATAACAAAAACAGTTGGAACTCTACAAAGTGCCATCATATATCGCCTACCAGGGCTAAAGTCAAAAGTGTTTACGTCACCAAACTTTAACGTACCTGTCATATCCAACGACTAGAAATTACATGGAAAAGCAGTCTCAGGAGTAAGCACGAATTCCTTTGTACGTTGGTCTATATCAGTATGATCATTCCAAATCTGCAGTCCAACTTTAGCTGTTGTTGTGAATATGTACAACTGTTGACTATTTGACGATGCGATCTTACGACGAATTCCAGTCACTCGACTCGCACTACTTTTTCCCACTATCCCAGTAGTATCAATATCAGCGCGTTTAACTTCCGTTTTCTGGGCAAATAGTGTCTGTGTGTGTTAGAGAGAGAGAGAGATAGAGAGAGCGACACAGAGAGAGAGAAAGAGGGCGGGGGGTTGGGCTATTACAGTATCAGCTGATCATTTCACAATTCCAGAGTTAATCTCATTGTGAAACAGTAAGTTCCCTATTCACATTTAGTGCCATAGTGCCAAGTCACAACCACAAAACCTCGGTCTCCCTTGTGGAAATGAAACGCAGAAGTCATGCTGGTGTTCAAAGTAAAGGTTTTTTATTCATAATAAAGAAGAGAATACCCAAGTATTGCATGTGTTCTCCTGTAGGGCTTGGTACATGTTTATGCTGAAGACAAAATTGTGTCAAAACACATCAACATTCTGTCAACCTGTTCCTCATTTTACATTACAGATTATCTATATTATACTGTTGTGGTCTTATGTCCTTGCAGAGACTGAGCATCAAACATAGCTAAGATCTAGCTAACCTCTACATACTCTCATCCCATTTACTCTATAAGCGTTGTACGACAGAAGGTTGGATACGTTCCTGTTCCTCCTGGAGTCCAGACCAACCATAAGACACATTGATACACTATAGCCATAAAGAGGAAACATAAATGTCCCATTTCATATGGTTGTGGATAACAATTGGTCATGGAACCTTGAACAAGCATTGAACTAGTCAAAAGTGTGAATACAGTATAAAGAGTTTTACCACACTAGTCATCCTAAAAAGCTAATTTATTGGGTCCTTTAACGTCATTTTAATCAACATTCTGCATAGCTATGGGCTGGCCATATAAGTGTCTCTCTGTGCAGTGTTGACAGAAAACCTGGACAGAATTAGAGTAAAAACCGAAATAGTCATCCTGAATTGAACATTCAGAGGCAAAGCTTTTCTAGCTCTGAGGTCAGTGGTTAAACTGGCTGAACCCCTCCATCTCCGCCCAGTGCCGAGCCAGCCCTGCGTCTCCGTGTCTCCGGGTCTGGGGGAGGTTGGAGGTCACGAGGAATCCTGGCTACTCTGATTGGTCAGGCTTAGTGTCTCCAGCTGCTGGGCGCGCTCAGTGTGGACGGTGAGCAGCGTGCGGTTCTCCTCAGACAGGACATGGAACTCCTCCTCCAGGCGGGCAATCTCCACGGCGACCCGCTCATCCTCCACCAGCTCTGCCAGCAACTCACGCCTAATGAGGAGTGTGTGTGTGTGTGTGTGTGTGTGTGTGGGGGGGGGGGGGGTAGAACACAATGTTACAGTAAATGCCCATACAGTCAGTCCCAATACAAAACATACAATGTCCTTATTCTATCATAGTTTATTACTCCGTCAAATAAAATGATACTGATCTGTTTTAACATGAAAGTCCACAAAGGGCACATCTGACAACAACTAAATACAATAGGCCAATTCCAGTTACATTACTTAAATTCAAACATTTTCCATTATAACAGGCTTACATCAATGGCACATTACAGAGTCAGGACAGTGCCTTTCCAAGAACTGCTTCAGGGGAAAGTCCCTTGCCCCCCACCTCTCTCACACACACAACAAGTCCTAGTATTAGATAGGTATTTTATGTTAGTAGTCTAGTGTTGAAGAGTGGATACATAGAAGATAGAAAGAGAGGCAAACAAAGAAGAGTTCCATGAACCCGTCTTTTAGCCAAGTCATTCTGCTGTCCTGTGTAATCAACAAATGAATCCTGGTACAAGTCGCATTTAAATGAAGTCAGTCAAAGGAATAGGGTAACAATACATAGTTACACACCCAGATGAGAAAATGTGTGTGTATGCCTGTGTGTGTCAGTGTCTCTCTGGTGCTTGCCATGGTGGTTACACAATTTTTTACAGTTGGTCATCATAACGAGTAAGGAAATCCCCTCTCGCTCTATATGGAATGAGTCTCCTAGGAGATGAGACAAACAAAGAGAATGCTGTTGCATCACTTCAGCTTCTGTGGTCAAAGTGTGTGTGTGTGTGTTTGTGTGTGCTAGTTCTTAGTTAAACCTGAGTCTAGGTCCACCTGTGGGTCTGTGTGGATCCCAATGGGCTTCAAAGCTCTTTTTTCCCCCTCCTGAACCTGAATGTATAACAGAGATCGTAACACTGCCAGCCGTGGCAGTGGACACCGTCCACCACCTGAGAACCAAGCCCTGCCTCTCTGCTTCTCAGCCGTCCTGCTGTTCGGCCGGCCTTACTTGCGGTCCTCCAGGAGAGAGATCTCGTGCTTGACCTGGTGGAACTCCAGAGCCATCCTACAGTGCTCCCGGTACACCTGAACGCTCTCTCTCAGAGATCCACAGGGGGGCACGGGCTGCCCGAGGGGGAGGGGGGGGGGGGGGGGATGTTGGGTAGACAAGAGAGAGAAAATAGAGGTGATGTCACTAAGCCTCAAAAACAGAGAACATAAATGGTGAGGTTGGAAGAAAGGGAACATAGGGTTGTGTTGTGTGCCCTGTCTGGCGAGTTCGGCACAGACCTTGAGGGCTGCTGATAACGTACGTCAACATTCAACAAGCAACACGGAACACTGGATGAGTATGACAGGAAATGCAGGCAGGCCAGATACACAGAAATAAACAAAGAGAGAGGTCAACTTCTGTGGACTATGTTCTCTGTGACGTTTGTTTCTGTACTTCTGCTTTACTCAAATAAAATCCTATTTCGAACACACAGCTTCCTCCTTCCCATTCACTTTCCGCCTCTTTCCTCTCCTTTTAACTGATTTCCCCTTCTTGCATACATTTTCTTTCCATGCCACAACTGTGCAAGATTGAAAAACCTTTTGGTAAAGTTTGAGTGCATTTACTAAGAAATGTTCGGAGCCATGATGACAGTTAAAACCTGCTGACATCTAGTGGCTGACCTGCTGTATTACGGTCGAGCCCATCAGCCATTTTGAATGTACCCACCACAGATCTCTGCTCTGGCTATTGCATCCTCTAAGTGCAACCACAGTGTTTTGCTGTTCTCCAACCTGTCCATTCCTCCACACTCTTCTCTATGAGAGCAGGTGTTTTCAATGTGATCAGCTACTGAGTGTGTGTGTGTGTGTGCTCACCTGTAGTCTCTGCTCCAAGTCAGGGAAGGACCGGGGGGAGTCTCCTGCATCTTCTAAGTCTGACAGAGAGAGAAGAGACAGGGGCTCAAAGAGGTTTACGACTGTGTTGACCTCAACAATCCTTTCCTTGAACATCCCCCAAGCTGGCTTTGTATTACCAGCACAGTGAGGTCACCCTCATGGAATGCAGGACTGGTTTATCTCAGGGGGGGAGGGGGGGGGGACTGCTTACAGAACACAGCATGACACCGCTGCATAGGAATCTAACAACACTGGTCGTCTGCATAGCCCTGGTGAAAGTTGTGAGTCTGGCAGACTGGTTGCGAGTAAACAGACAGGCAGATAAACAGAATCAGACAGACAGAATTAGACGGGCGGACAAAAAAAAGGCGGGCAGGCAGCAGCAGACAGACACCGGCTGTCCTTTGCCGGCTGTGTCCCCCAGGAGTGGTGGAACACATGTGGAGAGACCTGGAGATGATGCAACCTTCTAAAAGCAGACGGCCTTAGTAGGCCAGCCAGCGGGCCAGAAGACCTCCGGGCCAATTAGGAAAGAGGGATGAATGTAGCGCTCATGCTGGGGATTGACACTTTGTAGCGGGGCTTCGGACTACAGCATGAGGTAATGGAGGAGCATGCCTCACATCCCCCTGCAGACGAGGCTCTACAGAGCAGGCCTCTTGCCTAAGGAATGATGAGTGAAAACACTTTGTAAAACTTCGAAAAGTTGAGAGAGTTGAAAAATGGACTCCTATGCTGCCGTCATGCACCATAATGAAAGAAAGACAAACAGAAAGAAAAGAAAGAAAGAAAAAGGAAGACATGTGATCTTTGTGTTCGTGTTCCTGTAATGGGCACTGGCATTGTCTCCGGCTGTTCCGTTGCGATCACAGCCCTCCCTCGCACCCTTCTGCTCTTCTGGGAAAGACAAGGGAGCGCGAGGGAGGGGGTGGAGGAGTAGTGGAAGGGGAAGTGTTAAATGCTGATAAATATAGGCTAGTGTTCTAGAAGCTGGGGAGCGAATGAGGCAGAAGGGTTAGGGTTAGAGGGGAAACTTGACGCTACCGTGGCAAAGCTGCAGCTGCCATCCCAATGCCCGTCCCACGGCCGTAAAACACCCTGACAGCACAGTGTGTGTGTGTGTGACCGTGTGTGTGTGACCGTGTGTGTTGAGAGTTTGTTTTCAAGATGCCACAAGCCTACAGAAATAGAAGAGACACCTGTCCCGACCCCAGCAGGGAAGAACGAACCCAGTCGAAAGGGATGGGGAGAACGAACCCAGACGGCATCCTGAAACGCATACTTTTACTTTTTACTCCCAGTAGGTAAAGCAGATGCCTTTGCTAAACGCATACATATACAGTGTGCAGTGTTGAATTGTACTCAACCTGTATGGCACTTTGTCATCGACTTGACAAAGCCATCTAATGGACTGACATGTTTGTAATGGCCTGCTACTGCACCATTGTCTCTATGACTGACACTTCTTCCTCTGCACAAAGGCATGTGGGTAAGAATAGCCAGAAAAGCATGGTCGCTGGTCATCCTGGTATTTTTGGCAAACTGTATTGGACAATGTAATGGTATGTACTCAATCTTTTTCTGGCATACTAAATAGTATGGTAGTATGGGTATTGGGATTCAGTTAAAGGGATGAGGTGTGAGGTAGAGGCCTGAGAGTTGCGTTAGGGACTGATTTGCAGGGGAGAATGCGGCGCGTGTGATATTACACGTACTGGAACTGGAGGCTCATTTGGACCGAAGACGTCATGCAGGGTTAAAGGGTTAAGCTCGGCAAGTCACTTAGTCACAGAGTTTTTCCTTTCCCACACCGTGCGGCCGGGTGCTGCGTCTGGGCTTCACTTCTAGTTTCTTCGGGGCCAGATTTCGGATCTCGGATTAGCATTGTACGGTCAGCACAACCGAAGCGTTGAAACGTAGATGTTGGCGTGGCCTCTTGTGCACCAAACCCTTGTCTCATAGAGAGGCACTCGGTGCGTGTGAGTGTGCGCATGCATTCCGTGTGTGTGTGTGTGTGTGTGTGTGTGTGTGTGCGTGTGTGTGTGTCTCACCTGAGGGGTCCTGGAGGCTGAAGGCGATTCGAACTTCAGACTTGTCAGGAGACACTCGTCTGGCTGAGGTGATCATTGATTCCTTGTGAGATCACGGCAGGGAGAGAGAGCAGTGACTTTGCATTGTGACATTACATACGGGGAGGCCCCCCCTGCACAACCAAGGGTGACCGGACCGAGCAATGTGATACTCTGAACATAAACGACCACATAAACACACACTGGCAAACACGCGCACACACACACAGCAGTGGAGTTTCATCATGCGTTTAGAGTTGCAGTAGGATTAAATAATTAGCAAGGTTGACAGGCTATCTCCCAAAGGGCTGGATGTGGCGCGTCCTCTCTGGGTGAGGGTAACGGCTGTTTATATCTGGGTATCTGCCTGCAATAACCCCACATAAAGCCCTATGGTGCTCGTCCAGCTCTACCCACACTCCCTCTCCTCTCCTCCTCGTCCAGCTCTACCCACACTCCCTCTCCTCTCCTCCTCGTCCAGCTCTACCCACACTCCCTCTCCTCTCCTCCTCGTCCAGCTCTACCCACACTCCCTCTCCTCTCCTCCTTGTCCAGCTCTACCCACACTACCTCTCCTCGTCGACCAGCTCTACCTACACTCCCTCTCCTCCTCGACCAGCTCTACCCACACTCCCTCTCCTCTCCTCCTCGTCCAGCTCTACCCACACTCCCTCTCCTCCTCGACCAGTCCACCCAGTCTCCCTCTCTCGCTCCACCTTTATTGACTCTCCCTCTCCTCTCTTCCTCCACCGGTATTAGCCACACTCCCTATCCTCCTCTATCCACTCTCCCACTCTTCCTCAACCAGCTCTACCCACTCTATCTTTTCTCCTTGCCCAGCTCTCTCCCTCTCCTCTCCTCCTCTACCAGGAAACCTCTAACGACCCTGCAAGCTGGTCCAGACTATGCATCTATGTCGAGGGCTGACCCAGAGCGTGGCCTATTAGAACTGTAAGAAATAATCAACATTTTATGGCAAACCTGAAGGTAACATCAGTATCCTATCCTACAGCAGTCTTTTAAACTTTGTATTAGTGTTTTTGGTTAGGAAAACATTTAACTGATGAATGGTATTTTATAATTTCCTCTATGACCAAACCAGTCCCCATATATCAGGGTAAAGTATCTATAGAAATATAGCCTATAGGCCAGGCGATATCACATAGTTTTTCACAACGTTCGAGTGTTATAGTAATAACAATCAACCATTTGACCAAGATCATTGTTACAGGCTGCAATGGACCGATGCCTTTACGCACTGACAGGTCGAAAAGTCAACTAGTAATAACACACTGTCTTACCTGCAGCACGAACTTTACCTAGGAAAATTCGTGACAGGGTGAACCAGCACCCAGTTCGTAACAATATTCTTCAGTCTTTTCCAACCTGCTTCGATGAGTCCTCATAAGGTCCCGTCTTAAAGCCGACGCTTCCTGACACCTGTGAGAAGGAGCGAGGAACAATATGCAACGGTTGTCTTTAGTCTATACAGTGAGAGGTAGTCAATCCACTCTTGCTTTGTCGCTCTGCGGAAACAGAGAAACGCGTGTAAATTTGAGGCAGTTGATGGCAATCACGCTCCAACCGAAATACTGGACTCAAGGTAGTTGTTTCAGCGCGCACTCCTTAACTCAAGTTTCTGTGGACATTATCCTCGGCCATGCGGCCCTAACGCAACACAACAGTGAGCAGGCAGTTTCGGAATGCAGTCTGCTGCACCCCTGTGTCACTTGGGTACCAATTAAATGGCTCAGATGACATGACTTTAGCCCGCAATAATGTTCATAGCTCCAGTTTACTTTGACTGACACGGGCATGCCGCAGAGCTGACTGTTGGCGGTGCAATAGCTGTGCAATGATGCAGTTGCTCAGAATGACACTCCGCTATAATTGCTCATGAGAAAAAAATAGACCAACTCTCCGTGTCTCTTTCGTTCTATAGGATCAACTTGCATGCTCAAGTCTCGTTTCCGATATTGAGAAGCAATTGTTATCTTACAGCTTGGCAAGCTTGAGCAACACAACTGAGGAACGCGCTTATAAGCGCTATAGCCTATCTCCTCCTTTCTACGTGCAGTTCACTTTTCTTTCTTGAAAGTGCAAATTGGGTTCATTTATACATAAACTGACAAACTGCCGTACTTTTATCTTATTTGATCGCATCACATGTTGTAGGCAGTGGCAAAAATCTGCTATCAACTTTGGGGGGGGGACAATTATATGACATTTTCTCAAGACCAATTCCGGAGGGGGACACCAAAATTACTGCTGTAACACATGGCACATAAACAAACAAATCATATTTTTCCGTCTATGGCTGTAGGCTAAAGGAGGGACAAGAACGAAGACATTATGATGCTGCTACAATGATGCTTATTATTACTGTGTGCACCATTGTAGCCAGCAGATGGCGATTGAGGTCAAATAATATTTTGAAACTTTAAATGCTAGCCTGTTGAGGAAGTCACATGACAATCGCAAATTGCATGCTTTCCGCGAATGGATATGGTTTAAAATCCAGACAGTCGTTATAGAGAAAGCAAAATATTATGATTTTGATTTAGCAGCACACAGCATCGAAATAGTGAGATAGATAAAGTAGACTAATTTGAACCAAAACTTCTGACGCCAACAGCAAAGAAGTGTGTCATAATTCATTTGGAAATCTTTATTCATGTGGGCACTTTCTGAGTGTCAATAAGCGAGAGATCAGTGAGCAGTTGGGAGAGAGAGAGGCCGTCACATCAGGTAATCCCTCTGATGTCAGATCGCCTTTTTCTCTGCAGTTCTGCATGCTGTGTGTTGATGCTGGACATTTCAGATTAAGGGCAGACAATAGAAAATAAGTGGAAACCGGTGAGTGTGAGAGTGGTGTGACGGTTGGGTAGAGAGACAACAGAAAGAGAGAGAGACAGAAAGAGAGAGAGAGAGTGCGTGGCCATGGAAGGGGTCACATATGAGTGATATCTGCTGTAGCCTCTCCGGCCCTCCCCATTTGTCTTAATGCCGTCACTACGGCGGCGCAGACCTGCTCAGTCCCGTCTCAGGGCGCTCATCATTTCACTGTGATGGATGGGGCACCACTGAATGTCTGACCGCCTGACCTGTTTGTGGGGATGTGTGTTTGATTGTCAGGCTTTCATACTCAAATACTTTCTACCATGTCTGGTAACCACTCATATTGGTCAATGGCTGTGGTCAAGGTTTTGAACACTGTTAAAACTGAAAAACATGTTTTTTGACACACCTGTTATTATGAAACAATACACCTGTCTTTGATTATGGCTTTGAAAATGTGGCTACGGTTGTATATGTGTGTGTGTTTGTGAGACAAAGAGAGAGAGAGAGAGAGAGAGAGAGGGCACATGAGAAAGATCAGAGACGACACAGGTCATAATCTTGAAACTTCTTACTGTGAAACACAAACAGACAGATGTCTCCCCCTTCCTCCCCGCCCTGCCTCCTTTCCATCTCTCTCTCCATCTCTCTCTCCATCTCTCTCTCCATCTCTCTCCGTCTCTCTCCATCTCTCTCTCCATCTCTCACTCACTCTTTCTGACCCTCTCTCATGAGGGATAAACTGTAATTCTATTCAGAACAGATGTGAGAATATATGATGCATTGCTGTTCAGCCCCAACAGCAGAATACATAGTCTCTCATGAACTGGAGCACAGATGTCAGCCTTCTTAGGCCTTCATGCTGTGAAGAGACTCACTGCACAGAAGCATATTCACTTTACCTGTAAGATGATATATTAATATTGCTTTCTCATCACCAGTGCTCTATGGGATCTGTGGAAGAGGATTGGGGGTTGATAGAACACAACAGAACTGGGACTCCAGAGTTAACCAGGACCTTTCATGGTGGAGGTGGAGAAACCAGATGTGTGTGATGAAGAATGCCAAGGTCAGATTGGTAATCCCACAGCCTTATTCACGAGGGATTAGATAATGATGAATAAAAAAAACGTCCCTGGTTTTTGATTAAGAATTATGGGGTTAGGGGATTAAAGACGAGCAAATGCTTTTGCATGGGCCAGAACCCAATCCTAGAATTAATCTGAATACCAAAAAACAACAACCTTAAACTGTCATTACATGGTGAGATTAAGGAGGGCAAAAGCCTGCTTGAATCCTTCTGTGAACACACACACTTCTGTAGATAGCCTTAAGAAGCTGTTTTATCTACTGCTAGTATTGATTTAAATGGATAATGTAGTAATAACATTACAATGTAGTAATACCGTCTATTACTTGGCACTAACCTCTGACATGCGGTAAGAACTATGCACTTCTTGTCCATGATTATCTGCTGTACTGACAATATGCATGATTTGTACTTTGGATAAAAGCAACTGTTAAATGAATAAAACATCAAATGTGTATTTTCCACTCTCTTGCCTGGAGAGAGAGCCATATGCAGGGGCCGGAAGAGGAGATTAAAGTAAAATAGTGGTGGTGAGGGGAGAAGAGGGAGAGAAGCCAGAATGGAAGATAGGGTAGATTAAAGGTGCAAAGGGTAAGGTGGAACAGGAGAGGAAGACTGAGACACGGGTGGATTCCTCCATCCCCCTTTTCTCTCCACTTCTCTCCATCCATCTCATTTCTCCCCCCCTTAGGTCCGGCTCAGCGATCACAGGAACATAAATAGAGCCGAAGACCCAGAAAATCATCTGCCTCGAGCGAAAGAGAGGAAGAGAAAAGGGGGGGTAGTTCTGCCAGGTGTCTGCATTTTCTGAATGCAGTTGAGTGCGGTCGAGTATTATTTTTTTATTTTTTTATGTGTAAATGTAATATCTTATGTAAATGTGTAAATGTGTACCCTCGTACCCGGTGTTCATGTAGCCTTTATTGTCTTTATGCAGAGACACATATAGCTGAGTTCGATTCACCATCTAGATTGCTTGTTTGGAGGTGTGTGTGTATGTGTCAAAATGTAAAAGAGAAGATGAGATGAAAGATTTTTTGCCTATGATGTGATAGTTAAGCCTAATCAATCAAGGTTCTGCGCAGTAATAAGACCTTTTTTTCTCTGGTTATCCCTGCTGCTCATCCTGCAGGCTTCTTATGGATTCCTCCAATGCCAGCTGAGAGCACCTTGATTAAAGCAATTGATGTAGATCGCTATGGGGTTTGAAACGTGTGTGTTTTTCTTTGTGTTTGTTAAAACTATTTGGACACACTATTTGGACCTAGACACAGAAATGTGCATCCTAAATGTGGTCACTGTTTCCCATTTCAGCTTTAATGGGCTACCCACCACCAGAACACAGCTCAGAGCAGGCTTCTGATTCTTATGTAACAGAGGTTCAGCTAAGCCCCCCCCCCCCCCCCCCCCCCCCCCCCCCCCCCCCCCCCCCCATCCATGCAAGAAAATATCATGGCCGGAGGATTTAGCCCTCAACAAGAGGATTAAAGTATGGATGAACTCCGGTGGAATATATTTTCAACCCACAAATAGGGAAGCTGCTCCCCCCTGCCTTGTGTACCCTGCCAAATCTCCACCTAATCAAGACTGAATCCAAACAGTGATTGAAGGTCACTACTAGTACTTTCTTAAGGTGTGTGTATGTGTGCGTTGTGTGATGGCGTGTGTACCGGCTGCTGTGCAGTGGTTCCTGTGATGTGAGGGGCTTTAAAACAGCAGGCATGTTCAGGGTCACCCCAAGGGGTCCTTATCTCCACGAGCTGGTTGTGTCTGGCTCAGCGACAGCAACTAGCTGAAGAAGCAACTTCCCTGTAGGTGATGCCAGAGGGGCCATGGTAGATCCGGCACACACGCACAAGGAAAAACAATCATTGTGGAAAATTGTAAAATGCTTTATTCTGGAAAAATGAGCACAGTACAGGAGACTGCAACAATATACCCATCTTAGGACAAGCGACATGAAAATTCCTCCGTTACCATCCATTCATCCACCCTATTACTAACACATTTCACGTCATTATTGATGTTGCTACAAAGGCAATAAACTAAACGACGTATAATTGTAGATTTACTGCTGATATAGGCTATTGAATGTATTCACACAAGAACGGAGACCGACAATAAACAGAATAGAGCGGCTCGCTAAATAACACGAGAGGGGATCCTAGCGTTTCATCCAGCCTCTCAGACAGTGTGTCTCTATAAGCACTAGGGTAAACGGGGCTTCCTCAGTAGCCTTCTCTATGCCATGGTCTCCTTTCTCAGGGTGCGTTTGGGATGACACATGCCACTAGCCAAACCGGCGCGGCTGCGGGGTCGCGACCTTCTCTTGATGGTTTTGTGACAGCGCAAAGAGATGCCCAACTCCTCCATGACGCTGCTGAAAGAGGCACACTGCAAAAGAGAACAACAGTCGCTAGGTTAGCGTTAGCCGAGTTAGCCTTTCAGCCTTGGTCCAGGGGAGATGTACAATGCTGGCACATTCATCAAGGGTAGCTGTAATGGCACCGAGACAAGCCGGTATATTCTTTATTTGTATGCTGACATGATAATACAGGCTGCAGCACTGAGCTACACAATTCATGTGTAACAGTTTTTCCAAACAATGTATGCCTACAATAGCCCTACTACTATGTGGAATTCAACAAAACTGACAAGAGATGAGAAACATTATAAACTGCTGCAATGTCATTATGTAAAAAGTTATGAATGAATGATTTGATGATTAGGAAAAACTATTTAAAAAAAGCCTGAGGCTTTGAAAATAATTAATAGTTAGAAATGAAATGTTATTTATAATCACCTGGTTTGTGTCGTGACCCAAGCTGCATTAAAAACAGCAGTCATGGCTTCTTACATAAATGTATAATGAAGTGGGATAATGGAATATCACTTTTTTGTCCATCCTGAATTGACACGTTTAGCAAATAGACAGATACATTTATGCTTCTTGCGAACACAGTCTCAAACCAGTTTGCAGTTTAACTGTTAGAACTTCCAAACTGACCTCTTCTTCACCTTTAACCCCTGTGGGTTATACTTTGTCTCCTCCCACCTGAAACAGGGAGAGAACGCTCACCTGATGCTGACCTGCTCTCGTCTCCAGGGAGGAGGAGGAGGAAGAGGAGCAGGAGGAGGAGGAGGAAGAGGACCCTGGGACTAACCATGTCACCAGGAAACCTACCTTGCAACAGCAACTGTGAGTATAAAGTCACAAAGTGGGATTTTGGTAGCAGGATTGGGTAGCAAATCCTACCCACTTGCTCCCCAGTCTAATTAGCATATCCTCCTGGGCCAAACAAACAGTTGAAAGGCTTCCATCAGGCCCAAACTCTCTTTAATCCCAGTGTACTTTTGGATTATGGTATTATTCAATTAGCTTTTAGAAATGAATGTCTTTGGTGAGATAGGTTTGGTTCTGGCTTTGTGCTCTTGCGACCACATGGTTTAATCTGGTGCTGGTCTGATCTAGTGTTGGTGTGTTGGTGTGTGTTGGTGTGTTCTACTGTAATGACTAGACAAGCGAACCATCTAAGGGCTGCTGCTCCTCCTCACACAGACAGATCTGGATCTCTGCCCTCCAGGCTGTGTGTGTGTATGGTGTGTATGGTGTGTATGGTGTGTGTGCGTGTGTGTGTTGATGGGAAAAAAGCTCCAAGTGTCTGAACCACTGTTTAGAATGATCCGTCAGAACTTTAGCTGAGAGAGGAGGAAAACAACTCAAAGTGTGACTAGCCGCTCTGAAGTTCCTCTACATGCAGAGCAGCTGCACTGACTATGAGGCCTTTTAGGATTTGCAGTGAGCTCTGTGCTCGAGCTAAGCTAAATAAGATACGCAATAAGAAGCATTAGCTGAGAGAAAATGAAATAGGACTCTTTTGTAACTGCTTGCTGTGTTCTCCACCTGGTTTTCAGAGATCTAGTTGAGTGTTTTCTCCATTTTGAAGTGGCCTTGCACTGATGCAAACCGGCAGCATTGTGCTTCTCTTACAGTCTGTCATAAGGACAAAGAAGGAAGCAACACACACGGTAATAGAAGCAGACCTGGGAGATTCTGGTTTACAGAGTTTGCAGTGCTTTCTTCCTTCAAGACAGGTATTTTCAGATTTTCATCTAGTAAAGTGCATCTTACAGTAATAAAACCGTTAGTAAAGGAAAAGGTACTCTCTAGCTAAATAATTGAATGAATATAGACTACAGGTTTATATTCATGTATTTCTACTTTAGATTCTGCCAATGAGGCCTCCATTGTTCCTCTTTGGTGTGTGTCACTTCCTTTATCCCCGGGAAATGACAACTGCTTTTCTTTGGTCATAACATAAACAGTAAGTCAAATGTTAATGTAAGATGTTCAGTGCCATTTAGGCTTTAACATCCACTTAGAGAAAGCTTTTCTGATTTCTAAACACCGCTGTAGTCATTATGAGGTCATCCTCATAGGCATATCCAGAGGCCCTATCTACATTACAGGTGCATGGAACCACAGGACAACAAAACGGGGGTCTAGGGGGTCACAGATTATAGGTCGAAGGTCGAGGGTCATGAGGCAAAGGGAGCGTGGACACTGGGACACTTCCACAGAGGAGGTAAGGACTGTTTATGGGGCACGGACGTGTTGTCACCAACCTATTGTCAAGCGTGTTTGGCGAGTGGGAGCGTTGCCGTAGCTACTCTATATCGTCCCCCAGCAGCCTGCCGCTCTCCAGGTCGTTGGAGAGGGACGAGCCAGAGGAGGAGGTGGAGTCTCTGCGCTGGAACTGACGAGACTGCACGCCATAAAAGAAACAGAAGGCCTGTGGCCCCGCCCAGCGCATGCATGCACAACGAGACAAGATGGAGAAAAAACATCAAAACAAACAACACAGGTCAGACAAGCAATTTGGGTTCAGGAAGACTTACAGCACGGTGCAATTAAATATGGTTACTTACATGAGAGACAACAACATGGCGTACAAGGCAGACTTGTTAAGCTAGCCACACACTTGCTAAATATTTGAAATCACTGTGACTCTTTGCATGCTAATTCATGTAAATAACAATCAAGCAGAAACAAACAGTGAAAGAATATTTGATC
This sequence comes from Osmerus mordax, assembly GCF_038355195.1. Classification (NCBI taxonomy): domain Eukaryota; kingdom Metazoa; phylum Chordata; class Actinopteri; order Osmeriformes; family Osmeridae; genus Osmerus; species Osmerus mordax. The sequence goes on from NC_090068.1 coordinate 8,563,420, forward strand.
AAACAGAGAGAAGAAAAAACACCAAGCCACAGAGTGCACAGGCACACACAACCCAATCATAATAATTTGCATTATGGGGTTTCTACAAATAAACAGATAGACTCAGTTTGATATCCTAACAGCAGAGAAGCAAGATGAGAGCAGACAGAGAGATGAACCCAGCCTGGGTTTGCTTCCAGTCAGCTGGTGTCCAATGTTGTCAAGGCAACACCAGCAAAAGCACATTATTTATATTGGTTCCCAACTCTTACTCCCATCTTCCCGCTACCTTAAACAACAGCCATATCTAAGGGGTTTATGCAAATGTCGGAAACGTTGCCAGATCAGTGGAGCACCTGTTCAGTTCGAACTACAGTATACTGTGGATCAGCGTTGCTGCCAAACACATCTCATCAGTTTAAAAACAGTTTGCGTTTGTGAAACCTACAAAACAAAATGAGCCTGATAGGAGCTGAGTTGGTTTCAGAGTGGTTCTGATTGGCTGCCTTACTTCACACGTTCAACAGCTGTTACCTGGATCAGGTTCTATGGCTGGATTATTTCCCTTATCACAGTTTAGCACGCTCGGCACCCGGCCACCCCACCACCGTCTCCCAGTTCTCTTCCTGACCTCCAGGCACATCCCCTCCCCCACCTCCACACACCACCTCTCCTCTGGACCTCGCAGAGCTGCAGGAAGGCCTCCAGAGCTGTTGGTGGCGCCGCCCATCCTCCTCCCCTCCCCGCTCAGACAAGAAGAAAAACAACAGCCTTCGCCTCTCTCTCACCTCCTCGATGTCAGAGTTCTTGCGGGCCTTGTAGATGAACTCTCCTATGGCCACGAACACAGAGAGGACCAGGCCGGCAGCCAGCACGATGAAGATGCCCCCGATGTTCTCCACCCCCAGGGCGCTGGCCTCCTTGTTGTCCTCCTCAGGACAGCCGTTCCCTCTCCACCACTTCTCCTTCATCATGTGGAGCTTCCCTTCTTCCTGCAGCTGCAGGATGGCGATGGTGATCTTGTCGCGGTAGGGGGAACCTGGGGAGAGGAGAGGAGAGGAGAAGAGAAGAGAGGAGAAGAGAAGAGAGGAGAAGAGAAGAGAGCAGAGCAGAGAATAGTTTAAATCGAGTAATTGAGGGATTTAATTTATCACAGTTAGCACTTTGCTTTTGGTCCTGTGCCAATTTGATCTTTTTTTTCTAATGGACGAACCAAACCAAGTGCATCCATGGTAACTGGAATTAATTAGATCGGGATATATGTATTGAAAGCTCAGATGTGAGGGTGAGGGGGGCCAGGAGGGAGTCTTACTGTACCTATGGGGGTGCCCACCCCGTAGCCCTTGGAGTCTATGAGGCCTCCTATCTGGGTGAGGTTGCAGTTCCTCTGGCTGATGTACTCTATGCTGGTGGACTCCATCAGCATGGCGTAGTCCGTGGTGAGGACACGCGTGATGCCCTCCCTGTTGTTCTTCACCAGGGCTGTGTTCTTCCTACTGCTCATGAACGCCCACATCTTCTCATAGGTGGAGATCTTGGATTTCTGACAAAGCAACACCCACAAGTTTCTTAGTGAAGGGGGGTAGGAGAGTGTGTTTGTGTGCGCGCGCGCGCGTTTGTGCCTGTGTTGGCAGGAGCGCGTGTGCATGTGAGGGAGAGCTGCGGGATTTATGTGTGTGTCTTGTGTGCGTGGGTTTGCGTGCGAGTGAGAGCATGGGGCCTTGGAGTGTGTGTGTGTGTTCATGGAGGTGCGGTTCTCCTCTCAGTCAGAGAAAATAGGACAGCTGCGTGCTAAATCTCCTCCAGCTGATTCAATTCCTCCTTGCCGTCTTCCCTCCCATCCGGGCAGCTGTAATCACAGGCTGCAATCTGAAGGGATAAAGCCCCCGACGGCTCGCCCCTGCAGAGTCGCCAGGACTCCCAACAGAGGGACAGAGGGACTGTAGGTGGACAGAGGGACTGTAGGGGGACAGAGGGACTGGAGGTGGACAGAGGGACTGTAGGGGGACAGAGGGACTGGAGGTGGACAGAGGGACTGTAGGGGGACAGAGGGACTGGAGGTGGACAGAGGGACTGGAGGGGGACAGAGGGACTGTAGGTGGACAGAGGGACTGGAGGTGGACAGAGGGACTGGAGGTGGACAGAGGGACTGGATGTGGACAGAGGGACTGTAGGGGGACAGAGGGACTGGAGGTGGACAGAGGGACTGTAGGGGGACAGAGGGACTGGAGGTGGACAGAGGGACTGGAGGTGGACAGAGGGACTGGAGGGGGACAGAGGGACTGTAGGTGGACAGAGGGACTGGAGGTGGACAGAGGGACTGGAGGTGGACAGAGGGACTGGATGTGGACAGAGGGACTGTAGGGGGACAGAGGGACTGGAGGTGGACAGAGGGACTGGAGGTGGACAGAGGGACTGGAGGTGGACAGAGGGACTGGATGTGGACAGAGGGACTGTAGGGGGACAGAGGGACTGGAGGTGGACAGAGGGACTGGAGGTGGACAGAGGGACTGTAGGGGGACAGAGGGACTGGAGGTGGACAGAGGGACTGGAGGTGGACAGAGGGACTGGAGGGGGACACACTACATAAGCGGCGAACGGGAAAGTTATCTACAGTGGCGCACTTCTGCAAACCCATTCCTGCCTGCAGACGCACAGTGTCTAAAAACATAAAAAAAACATTCAACCACACACACGCTGCTGGCCACAGTCTTATATTAGTCCCTATTAATGGTGAGAACAACAGGAAGCCCATGTAACAGGAAGTCCATGGAGCTGGGAGTCCACGTAGCCCCACCGCAGCTCTGGTCCCCCTACCTTAAAGAAGGTCATGGTGGAGCCGTCCCTGACGGAGCCGTACTCGATCCTGGTCTGCTTGGCCAGGTCGTCGGCCGAGTCGATGGGGGCGTCCATCCTCTCCACGGTGAGGAAGGCCGCCAGGTTGGCCGTGTAGGAGGAGATGATGATGAGGGTGAAGAACCACCAGATCCCCCCGACTATACGAGTGGACAGAGCCTTGGGCATCAGCTCCGAACCTGCACACAGAGATGGAGCAGAGGTTAGAGAGAGAGGGAGAGAGAGATGAGAGAGAGAAAGAAGACATTTGTATTTTTTGTAATATTTGTATTTTTGTATTTTTATATTGTAATTTACGGCAACTTATATTTATCCCACTTAGTACTGCTAGTTTATGTACCCTTAGTATAGTTAGTCCACATATTTAAATTTTAGGTATATGTTTATTGTATGCACCTTCCTGCCAAAGCAAATTCCTTGTCTGTGCAAACTTTCATGGCGAATAAATCCCTTTCTGATTCTGATTCTGATTCTGATTCTGAGAGAAGGGGTTGAGAACAGAGAAAAAAAGTGGAGGGAGAGGAGGGAGAAAGAGATATAGAGGTTGAGAGAGGGGTAGAGAGAGAGAAGAGAGAAATATTGAAAGGGAGAGAGGGAGAGAGAGGAGAGAAAGAGGGGAAGGGGGAAAGCTCATTTTGGTGCAGGGATTAATCTATGTGTGTACACACAGTAGGTGTCTACATAATGTGTGTCTCTGGCTGTCTCGTGAACAGCTTCCAGATCTCAACGAGGTTCGGTTGCTATAGAGAGAACAGGACCATCAAGATCAGTCAGAATGACACGGATACAAGAGGAACAGTAATAAGAGCACTGTGTGCGTGTGAAAGAGAGAGCGAGCGAGCGAGCGATCGAGGGAACGAATAAGCAAGAAACTGAGCGTGTGCGCAGGAGAGAGAGAGAGAGAGGGTTATGTATGTGTTTATCTGTATGTTTGTGTGTGTGTGTGTGTGTTTGCCCTGCCCACCCTGATAAACACGTTCCAGATAAGATGATCTTAATAGTTGGATTCACACCACTGCACCTCTCGGCTCAATGAGATGTCCATCTCCACCCAGAATGATCAATGATGGTGTTCTTATCTATCTATTTCTCTTCCGTAGACTCTTCACCGCTCGGCTCTCATCCAAACACTGGAGATGGGCTGTGCTTCCGTGCGGGGCTTAGATGTGTGTGTGTGTGCGTGCGTGTGTGTGCGTGTGTGTGTGTGAAGTAGGAGACTGTTTGGCTTGTGATAAATCAGGAATAGAGAGCTTGCAGTGAGCTATGCTCTTTGACTCTAATAGCTGTGTGTACGTGCAAGCATGCATTTGTGTGTGTGTGTGTGTGTATGTGTGTGTGTGTGTGTGTGTAAATAAGCTGGCAAAGCATAATGGACAGAATGTGAGAACAAGCATGTGCGTGATAGAGCTCAGACTGACACACAGGAAGAGAAATGAAGGCAGGAGAGAGAAACACACACACACACAAAGCACTTGGGGCCGAGTGTCCTCAACCGATGGAGAGAACAAGAACAAAGGAGAGAAAGAGAGAGAGAGAGAAAAAAAAGAAAGGATGCCAACATTTAAACACCGGCATTTTGGGGGTCAAGGCTTAAACTGGGCCAAGGAGTTTCGAGAGTGAAACCTGGAATATGGCTGGTTGTCACGGCAATGTATCCAAGGTAGGTGGGCACACCCTGATACCTCATCTGATTGCTGAAGGCGCTTGTGCACACAGTCACACACACACGTCAACGCACACACCCAGCTCATACGCTGTGAGACTTTTGAGGGGCCTTGGGGTAGGGACCCCAACAGAGGAGTGCACCAGAGACCAGGCCTACTGGCCCAGCGACCCCAGCACACTGTGGGACATGGGACATCACGGCGGCGCCCTGGCTACCTTGCCGCATGAGAGCTCCGACGCCGAACCAAAAACTGTTGAGCAAAGTGAAGTTGTTCTCCACGAGTTCCGAGGATGGGTTGCAGGGGTGAGGGTTGTACCACTCGTACGGAGTAAACCTGAGGAGAGAAGGGAGGGTAGGGGGGGGAGGGAGGTGGGGAGGGAGGGAAGGGGGGAGGGAGGGAGGGGGGGAGGAGAGAGCGAGAGAGGGAAGGGGGGTAGGAAACTTTAGCTGTATGTACAGTAGCTGACGAGGCATCCATAGCGTATACTAACACAATCTGATTGGGCAGGGCTGGCTACCTCATTTGCATTTAAATCATCACTACCAATCTCCCTTGCTGGCTCAGTCTTCAGCTGCCAGCCGCCCAGACATTTTAAACGATGCCCTTAACTGGATAGATGTAGAGCCAGCTCACACGTAGGGCTACTAAACGATGACTGCACCCGCAGCAAATCCTACAGGCCACCCAAGAACAAATATCCCAAGATACATTTCTGCACGGCAAAGGCAATCTCACCCGAAGGGCTAACTAAGAAACAGTCAGCGCTCTCGGAGAGCCATTCCATTTGGTTCATTTATATTCTGTACATTCAGGACGAAAACCAAAATGCATTTGTCCTAATAACAGGAACTATTCCCCAGACAGGCGCATCCATGCTGACGCTACGGTTGCAACCTCGGTAGCTGTTCTTTCAACCCAACGCCCTCCTCCCTGATCCCGTACCTGGCGATGACGAAGAGGACACAGCTGACCCCTGTGCAGGCCAGCAGCACGTACATCCAGATGTCGGGGGAGAGGGGGTTGAGGAAGGAGAACACCCCAGGGTTGGTGCCGTTGGGCTTGCGGTACAGGATGCTGATCCCCAGGGTCATGAAGGGCTTGGAGAAGTCGATGGACTTCTCCCTCACGTAGGTGATGGTCAGAGGAGCCACGGCAAGGTCGGCTATCTGAGAGGGGGAGGCGAGGGGGGGAAGGGGGGGGGGGGAGGAGAGGAGAACAGAGGGGTGGAGGAGGGAAAAGAGAGGGAAGGGGAAGGAAGAATGGGAAGGGGAGGAGGAGGAGAGAAACATAAGTATCACTTTTCATATAACAAGTCGGAAAATACCAAACAGCTTGCGAATACACTGCAAAAAAGGGCTGCTAAAATACAAGAAATTGACACTAAATTTGAAGAGAAAATGACTTAATATACTAGTGAAATGATCTTGCTGCAAGGACAGATAATTTTACTCGACAAGATATCTTAAAATAAGTTGGTTCCAGTCTAGAAATACGTAGGCTTAAAAAATAGAAACTAGTAAATTATTTTTGAAACAAGATAATAAATATTATATTTTCAGAACTAAGATTGTAAATCTTGGCAAGCAGAATAATTTGCTGTGTAGGCTTGCTGAGTACCGTATCTCAGTCGCACCTTTCAACCAAAGTCCAGCGTGGAGGCCAATCACATGACCAGACTTACGTGGTCGATGAGCTCCCGGACCATTCCGTTCCACTCTCCCTTGTCATTCTGGGCGCCATATTTCCCGTCAGTCACCAGTTTGACCTCATAGGTAAAGCCCAGGATGTTGGACAGCTCCTTCAGCAGGTCCAGGCAGTAGCCCTCAAAGCGGTCATTGCCAACAAGCTCCTTGTCCGATTTCTTATGCATTACATAAGGGTTTTCCTGCGTGAGTGCAAATGCAAATGAAGAGATGATCCTAGGACATCCACAACCTTACTCCTCCTCTCCTCCTGTATAATCTCCTCCTGTCCCTTCCCCTCTCCCCTCCTCCCCTTTCCTCTCCTGCCAACCCCTCTTCTCTCCTCCTCTCCTCCTCCCCTCCTCTCCTCCTCTTCTCCTCTCCTCCCCTCTCCTCCTCCCCTCTCCTCCTCTTCTCCTCTCCTCCCCTCCCCTCCTCCCCTCCTCTCCTCACCAGTATGGTGGTGACGACGAGAGTGCGGTTGGCCAGAGAGTCGGTCACATTGTTGTCCTTGTTTCTGCTGTTCTCCGTCAGGTTCAGACCCCTGTACGAGTTCCACACGGCGATCTGGAGAACGCAGACAGCTACTTAGCTACTGGACATCATCAACACGTACATCAAATAAATGTTTGAAAATTTGAAATGTTATTCAGGTAGGTTCCCTGTTTAGGGAACGGATGGCTTGGTGTTTTCTTGGGAAATATTGGAAGATCACATGACAAAATACAGCATGTTGTTTGTGGATAGGTGGTTGGGTAACAGGACAAGGTCAAACATCACATCAGAGATGACAGGATAGGTGACAACAAGGGACGGCATCGGTAAATGTACAGCCTCGCTAGGGAATATCTGATCCATCAACATTTTCACCCTGGGCTGTGTGTCACTTCCCACCACTGTAGACGAGGAGACAGCGGATAACACTCAATCACAGAAGAATAATCCAGACAGTTATCAGATTAAGAGGAGAGAAGCGCCGGGGAGTCGGGATTTAACCCTCTCAAATCCTTTTAACAGCTGGAAGATAAGATCTGTTAATTATGATCCTCCCGGGGTCAGGGGTCATGTTATGACTTCTTTGGGGTGGCTACACATGGAGCTGGTTATCAGGAATACTGCTCCTGTATTAAACCGGTCATCAGTCTTTGGCTGAGTGGAGGAATGGTGTGTAAAACTCAACACAGTGTAGGATTAATGGCTTCTACGCCTGGTTTTAAACCTGCCATGGTCAAATAGCAATAGATAATGTTTTGATAATAAGAAGCGATGAGAAGGAGAGAGTTCTTAACTCTATCATAATTTGTGGGCTACTGAGCTGTAAGAATCTCTGTATGTACTGTGACTGCCAGGGCAGTTAATCACCACACATCCTTGTGCTGTAAAATAAATAAACACCAACTAGATCATTTCTCTGCACAAAGAACACAACGAGAGAAAAGACATCCCAGCTGACTAAGCAGCAGAAGGACATGTGAGCAGTGGAACGATACAGAACTACAAAGAAAGTTCCAGCCTTTTAAAGTTTTACTGTCCAAAGGTAAAATTATTCATCCCCTCGTATAGTTTTGCCAGCCTCATCTTCAGAACACATTAAACGCGCCATTGGTCAATACCCAATATCCAACAGGGCTGCCACGCTTTGATAGTCAATGTTATTACAGGACCTTAGGACTCAAGCGATTTGTGTATGGCTGTATCTGTATTATTTTAAGAGTAGAAGGGACTTAATGAAAAACACAGAGGAGAGAGGAGCGAGAGGGCTAAAGACTAGATTGTCTGCTATAAGAATAGCACATGCAGTGTTGTTGATCGTACACGCACAATATCTGAAAATCCCTTTGAAGTCAATCTTTGCCCTATTTCCATGAAGGAACATTGTACAGGGGATTGTTTTTAGGGAGGAGGGGTCAACACAGGGAAATGAAGATACTGGAAAGGTAGGGGAGCAAGTTCAGAGAGCCTTGAAGGCGCGGGCACAAACCTTGATCCACCTTTTATTGAGGCGACTGGAGCCCTCCACAATCCCCTTGTGAAGAGGCAGAGAACACAGCTGAGAGTGAGTATCACAGAGCCCTGGCTGCAGGGAGGCCTTCAGGGGGATCAACATCTCTAACGAGGTGATGAGGACTAATGAGGACTAATGAGATCCAAACAGGATCTACAATCCTGACGCTACGGGATGTACAATACAAAAACAGGCATTCTAAACCACGCCAGTGATGACTGGCCGTGTCAGTCAGCGGCGCTGCTGATGACTGGAGGAAAGATTACAAAGCACACCCGCGGGTCGGCGTTCACGGGACGCGAAGCGCGCACGCGCGCGGACACACCCGGGTTCACCGCCGTGCGAGGGATTTGATTGGCTGCTGCCGGCCAGTGTGCTCACCCTGGTGGTGCCGTCCTCCTTCAGGCTGATGATGTCCAGGTCAAAGTCCCTCCGCAGTCCGTCCGTCTTGTTAAGGACTATATGTCCTGTCAGACCGTCCCACTGTGCCTGGAGATGGAGAGAGGGAGGGAGGGAGGGAACGAGAACGAAAAAGAATCAGACAAAGCGACAGAGAGCGAGAGTGTGATAGTGGGAGAGAGAGCGAGAGTGTGATAGTGGGAGAGAGAGAGAGAGAGAGAGAGAGAGAGAGAGAGAGAGAGAAAGACAGAAAAGGAGAGTTAGACCAAATGACACACAGAGAGAGAGTGTGTGATAATGTGTGTGTGTGGGAGAAAGAGAGTGTGTGATAGTGTGTGTGTGTGATAGTGTGTGTGTGTGTGTGTGTGTGTGTGTGAGAGAGAGAGTGTGTGATAGTGTGTGTGTGTGAGAGAGAGTGTGTGATAGTGTGTGAGAGAGAGAGAGAGAGTGATAGATGACCATCCCTCAGGTATCTGTGGAGCCTAATTGAGGCTTTGTAGCCTGAGCCCCCTGACTGGTGAGGAGAAGTGGATGGAGGTCTGACAGTGACAGAGGTTGGGAACCCAGTCCGGCAGAATGGATGCAGACAGGAAAGAGTGGCATGTCCTCGCCTGTTCATTACTTTTCAGAAGAGTTGAGGGGAAATGCTGTAGGGGCCCAGGAGGGTAGATAACAAGTGTGGCGTGGGCATCAGGTACAGCAAGTCCAAAACCAGTTCTGCCCTGTTCTTACAATACCGACCACGTCAACCATTTGAATACACCCACATCGACCCCAACTGGTGCCGATGGCTTGCCCTAAGGCTAGCTACTGAACACAGTCACCAGTCATAGTGGTGCCATTTACATTTCTGTCATGGGCTTCCAATCCCTGGAGAGCTGACTGCAGACCGAGAGGAGGTCTGTTTGATGATGTGGCCTTCCCAGAGCCTGCAGTGAGGTAATGGACCTGTCACAGCTTCAGTCCCCTCCAGCGGAAGAGAGAAGAAGAGAGCAGAGGAGAGGAGATGGAAGAGAGGAGATGGAGGAGAGGAGGAGAGTCTGGGAGACATCCAGCTGTGGGACTGCAGTTGACTGCATGGCCGTTGGGGGGGGGGTGGGGGGGGGGCACCTTAGGGAATGCAACCAGGCGCCAGTCAGGCACATGGAGAAGGCGACAGAGACTACTGTACATAACACCAGATGACAGACTTTCAATCTCTTTGACTATGCCACCTCTGTCGCCACGGTGTGTTTGACCTGTGTGTGTGTGTGTGTGCATGTGTGTGTGCGTGTGTGTGTGGGTGTGGGTAATAGCTGGGCATGTGTTTAGTGAGTCACCTCCAGGCAGAGCCAGAGGGAGGGATCTACGTACAAGCCCGGTAGGCTGATCCCCCGTATCTCCTTCCTAGCTGAGTGTTACCTCCAATCACCTGCCCAGCAGAGGGCCCTTACAGAGACTCACACTCCAGTCTCTTTAAAAACACACGCACACGCACACAGGCATGTATGTGTTAACGCACACACAGATAGAACACACAGACACAGACACAGGAGATGGTGCATTACCAGCTGTGTCTGTGTCTGTTTATCCTTAGAGCGGGATAATGCTGTCCAATCCTCTGCCTCCCTCAGTGATAGAGAGATGAGATTTAAAGACAAAAGCCAGTTGAAATGGACTGGTAAATGAAATCGTTTCCTTGAAACATGGACGTGGGATGAGACTGTACAACCATGCAGAGAGCAGCAAACCAATTACAAAATCATTACACCTATTTGCGGGAAATGGAAAACAATCTTATTTGTGTATTGACATTCTGAAGCTGTGCCGGGCAACTGTTTGGTGTATTTGATCTCAAAAGATAATGGTCCAAAAACAGCACCGTAGTGAGTGTGTGTTCATACTGGTGAAGGACATGGCATATAGAGCATACAGTAATCGCTCTGTCATGTGAGGGAACATCAGGGCGTGTAGACAGAGAAGAGACACCTGAACACCGGACAGAGGTCAAACGCCATCAACGCCATGACAGGAATGACAAGAATCTTATAAAAACAATGCTTTCTAGACATTTCTGTCAACCTGTCCCCATATTAGGTTCACAAAGCGAACCAATCTTTAACCGGCTAATGGAGTCACATTACATAAATGGCTTGTATTTGAGTTCAGTAAGATACAGTTTGTGTTGGCAATTCTCTCCCCTCATAACGTTTAGTACATTTACGATAAAAACTGAACTACCCATCTCCGAGGATCTGAATACCCCGCCCCCTCTCCTCCCCTTGGATCCACAATATGTTGTGTATGACAGCAATGGACTGGTGGGCAAGTTTCACAGTTTGCTGCTCTCAGGCAATCATTTAAAAGGCATTTATCAAGTGATGAATACCACAGAGTCACCATCTGTATATGCCCTGGGGATGGGATGAAGATGAGAGGAGCGGGAGGGAGAGAGAGAGAGAGAGAGAGAGAGAGAGAGAGAGAGAGAGAGAGAGAGAGAGAGAGAGAGAGAGAGAGAGAGAGAGAGAGAGAGAGAGAGAGAGAGCGATTGAAAGAGAGAAGCAGAGAGGGAGGAAGAGAGAGCGAGTGCGTTGGGAGAGCTGGACCAAAGAGGACTGGACACGGGAGAAGGGATTGAGCGATGACGCTCTCTCTCACTTTTTTCTCTTTGCCAGGAAATGCTTCTCAACTGGGTTTAAGACTTAAGGGATCAAAACGCTCATGCATCAAAGGCCTCATTTCTGTATGTAGCCAGTAAACCAGGCAGGCAACCAGGCAGGCAACCAGGCAGGCAACCAGGTAGGCAACCAGGTAGGGAATCAACAGAGCTGAAAGGCAGTGAATGAAACAAGGAAATGTATGTTTAACTCTTTCTACATATGGGACAGTGTGTGTTCATGGTGAAGACAGCTGGATTATATTGTTGTATTTTGGGGATTGGCATGTCACTGGAGACTTGCTTCTGTTACAGTGAGTGACTGAGCTGTTGTGGGGGAGTGTGTGTCCATGAGGCAAAATGGCGTTTTTGGATGTCATTGAGACCGGATGAGGGCGGAGAGGGAGAGGTAGCTAGGGTTCAAACCCGGGGCGGGCGGGAGAGCGGCGGGACACTGACCTCTTTGAAGAGGTTCATGAAGCGTGGCCCGAAGCGCCAGGGTTTGTGTCGGTGGCACTGCAGCGAGCTGACCGTCATCTGGGTGGCCCGCTGGGACGCCACGGCGACCATGAACACGGCGTCGTACATCAGGGCCGCCTCCGTCTGGTTGGGGGGGGGGGGGGGGGGGGGTGAGGACACAAACACACACAGACTGAGGGTTCCTTCTCGGTGGTTGGGGTTGGCCGGCGGTGGGGTCGGGGGTCGGCGTTGGATGGGGTCTCACCGTCATGACTCCGTCCATGAGGCCGCTCTCCTGCTTGGGCAGGGCCTGATGCCTCTCCGTGGCCCACCGCTCCATGGTGCTGGCCACGTACGGGTCGTCCAGGTTCAGCAGCCTGAAGCCGGTCATGTTGACCCCGCTGTAGCGGTACGGCTCCAGGTCCAGCGCAAACAGGTCCTGAGGGGTGAGATGGAGGGGTAAACAGAGGGATGGGTTTAGGGGAGAGAGAAAGAGAGAAAGAGAGAGGGAGATGGAGAGAGGGACAAAGAGAGAGAGTTCTGTGGCGCAGCGTTTGAGGCAGCAGAACCTCGGCGTTCGCTTTCAGGGGGCGTCTACCCTCTGAACAGTCATGTGTTCTCACCTGGGTGGGCCCCTCCTCAACCCACTCAGACCCATGGTTCATTATGTCCCAAAAAATGTTCATGGCACAAAACGGAATGTGAAAGCATGACAAATACAAGGACGTTTCGTACGAGTGCAAGGTTAGACCGTTCTCGAACGCACCAGAGTAGTGAAAAAGTAATGGTAGTATTCAGTCATCATCCCCATCGACGAAAGCTGCAAGGGAACGCAAAGAGAGGGTTCATTATCAAGTCAAATCAAGCAGACAAACACAAAGACTCCCACCCTAACATCACACCAACATATCTTAATGGGAAGTACCCCCACTGGGTCTGTGCTATCATTATGAAACACTTTCATATATATGCTGAACAGTGTGGGGGGGGGGGGGGGGGGGGGGGGGGGTTGTGCCCAGCATGGAGGAGGAGCCCCATCTCATTACAACTCCTCAAAGACACAGACACTCATTATATACCGTCTGAACCAAACACTGAGTTCAACCAGAGTTCACCTCTCATCTGTAACACGCTCTAAACATTGTATCCAGAGAGAGAGAGAGAGAGAGAGAGAGAGAGAGAGAGAGAGAGAGAGAGAGAGAGAGAGAGAGAGAGAGAGAGAGAGAGAGAGACAGAGAGAGTAAGCGAGAGAGAAAATAAAGTAGAGACATGACAAGAGTGAAATGATCCTATGTTCCAATACGTTACCATACATCGTAAATGTGTCTAAATAAAAATGATTGTCTTTCCTAATGCATTGTAACGCTGTAACAGCAGGTGGGGCAGCTACGCTCCACCAGTGCTGTCAGGCTGGGACTCCAGACCTGTTTGAGCAGCTCCGCTGCCATGCGATAGGAACAGTCGAACAGAACGAAGAACTCCTTGTCTTTCTTCAGCTCCTTGAGGAGGGGCCGGGCGTCGCTGTCCCCGGGGGTCAGCTGGCGGATCCGGATCTTCAGGTTGAGCTTGGACGGAGCCTTGATCAGCTCCTGCATCCGCATCAGCCCTGCACCACACCAAGCACAGAGTGAACCTGAGGGAGGGAGGGAGGGAGGGAGGGAGGGAGGGAGGGAGGGAGGGAGGGAGGGAGGGAGGGAGGGAGGGAGGGAGGGAGGGAGGGAGGGAGGGAGGGAGGGAGGGAGGGAGGGAAGGAAGGAGGGAGGGAGGGAGGGAGGGAGCGATGATGGATGGATTGATGGAGGGAGGGATAATGGATGGATGGATGGAGGAAGGGATGGAGGGATGATGGATGGATGGATAGGGGCCAAAATACAGTCACAGCCATAGCTACACACACAGACATAGACACACACTCAAGCAAACCCGCACATACACGCACGCACGCACGCACACACACACAGACAAACACAGAGAGCATCACCCAGGCCAGACAGATGGTATGCGGTCAGATTACATTGTCACATTTCCGACAACCCCAAGCAGACACACAGTGAAACTGATGAGCAGCTACTGTAGGAGACATTGCATTATTTATCAGAACACTACACTCTTAGGTTACAGACAAGATGGGCAAATCAAATGATCACATAGCAGAGCAAGAAACCCACCAGAAAATGGACATTGGGCATCATGCCGGGACCGTCCTGAATATGAACACACACACACACACACCAGCCCTTCCCAGGCTCGCACCATCGATAAAGAACTCAAGCTGGCTACTGAACAGGAGTCCAAGTCCAGTTGGAAGCTAGTAAAAGTCCAGATGGTGGAGGAGAGATGGAGGAGAGGATCTCTGATGCTCACACACACAGGGCATATGGGTCAGGTCTTCCTGCCAGCTCTGACATCACAGCTCTGACCTCAACATAATGTAAGGCTGGGTGTCAAACTATTGAACCCCCTACAATAACCTTTAGAAAGCACATCCACATGGCCTGGTTGAACCAGGACTTCCACTCCAACGTGATTTTGCACTGCTTGAGGGGCTGTCTAGCTGAACAGGGCCCCCACTAATCTGTCTCTAAGCCCTCACACACGCTATGTATATCATACCCCAGCCCTCCACACACACACACACACACACACTCAGACAGTTTTCAATTGTTTTGGAAACTATGCATATCAGGATGATGTATGAACTGCCGGTGTGATATTTCAGAAAGAAATCCGAATCCAAAACAAATCCATACGAAAGCTTCATCGACCCTGACATTTCTGCTGAGATAGACTATCAGAGCTGGGTCATGGAAATGGACCCTAATGTGGAGGTTGTTTCTGATACACAATTCCCCCACAGTGCACAGAGAGAGCCAGGGGAGGGTGCTAGACAGCTTATCACCCCAGACCTCGGCCTGATTGAGGTGTGGGTCTGGTCAGCGTGCAGCACCGAGTGTGTCGGCAACAATGGAATTGCATCGCGCGATTTGAAATGGAATAGAAATGCATGCTGTCAACAGGAACATATAGACCCAGACCTCATCAGTGCCCCCGCTCTTTCTCAATCTCTCTCTTTCATGCACACCCTCGATCTAACTTTCCCTCTAATCTACATATCTATTTTCCTGCTCCTGCACGAATGCGGATCGGCCACGGTGGCCACGCACCTGTGCTGTCCTCGTAGACCACGGTGAGCTTCTTCCACTTGAAGAAGGTGACGATGTCTAGGATGGCCTTGGAGATGGCCGTGTACTCCGGGTACAGGTTGATGTAGAAGGTGTCCTTGTTGTCCACCGAGGGGTGTTTCCAGCGGGTCTGGATGTGGGGCACCTCCAGGGCGTTGCAGATGGACTGGACGGCGCTGACCGAGGAGCTGTGGGAGGGGCCAAACACCGCCGCCACGCCCAGCGCCAGCTGGTCACACACTGCAGGGGGGGGAGGGGGAGGGGGGTGCACAGGATGGAGGGAAGGGGGCAGTGGGGTTGGGTTGTATCAGGACATTCAGCACGGTTTGTGAAAGGTCTGTATCAGACGACACGAATCCTAAAGCTAAGCAATAAGACCTGACAATGATATACAGATCGGCTCCTGCATCAAACATCACACCTTACTCCTGGCAACCATAGTAGACTCTGACTGAGAGCGACTAGATCACGGGTCGTTTGGGGTTAGGAGTGTGCGGTGCGGCCGGCTACCTCTTCTGGTGGCCTCGAAGCTGTCGTACAGGTTGATCCTCTGGATGTCGTAGGTCAGCGTGGTGTTGGGCATCAGCGTCCGGTTCCTGTTGATGTTGGTCACCGCAAACTTGAAGGCCATCTCCTCGACACTCACCAACTCACGCTCCCGTGTCTCAAAGATGCCGCCTGCGGCGACGGAGGAGAGAGAGAGAGAGAGAGAGAGAGAGAGAGAGAGAGAGAGAGAGAGAGAGAGAGAGAGAGAGAGAGAGAGAGAGAGAGAGAGAAGGGAGTAGTGTAGAGGGAGACAGGGGAATTAAAAGCCAATAAACACGAGCAGACACTTTGAAATTGACGGAAGAGGGAATAAAAGATCAATTAAGAAGGAGAGGGAGTTCATTTTGAACAAGTAGGATGATGAGAGGGCAGGGGTGAATGGCTGCTCATCAGGAAAAAAAGAGAGAAAAGGATGAAAGTTGCCAGTGGAATGAAAGACAGAGCAGGGACACACAAAAAGAAGGAGTAGTGGTGTTGGAGATTGGCAATTATACAGCATCCACAGAATGCAATTATTAAGTTCTAGTGATTTGCGAGAAATGTGCTGAAAGCAGACATGGGCACTGCCCTCTGAGTAATCGTATGAATAATGGTTTATGTAAAATCCTTTGGTTTGTGGAACGGGTAATTATTCTTTCCATGTTATTGGTGGAATGATTCTAAACAACAAGAAGAAACTGGTAGACGCAGCCTGTGTGTGTGTTTGTGTGTGTGTGTGTGTGTGTGTGCGCGTGCGTACAAGGCTAGACTGAACTCCCATATTCATTATAGAGCTATTCGGAGCAGTCAAATAGCCATGATTAAAGAGAGTGCAGTGTATCTATTGTGTGCATGACGTTGATTATATTAGGGCGAAGGCCATTACTAACAATACAGAAAGCCTGGAGCTATGCTCATGAAGAGCTGATTCACCTAACCTTCCTGTCAAATAATAAAAAAAACTGTCACATTTGAACAGTCAAAACCTGTTTGTAGGTCAGGATGGGGATTGGCTACACATACCTGGGCCGCATCTCAATCCAAGGAAGCATTCCCTTCTGTCTTCCTTCCCTCCACTAATAGGTTATATCAAATCAAATCATCAAACTTTATTAACAGCTCATAGCACCCACCGGACAAGGAATGGAACGTAATACCTCTCATAGGAACCAGAGATAAGTGACAAGTCTTCAAACTGCACCCTAGAGCGAAAACTTGCCAATTTATAGACACATTGCAATCTGAAAATCAGCTTGCCTGCAGCCCAAACTTTGCACATTTAACGAGGGCCATTTCAGATGGTGCCAAATCCTCTTCATGGGGTTTGAATCTAGTCCTCGTAAACATGGTCATAAAAATGGAGACATCCTGAAACAGACTCCATCTCCCATACAGCCCCCTCAGATGTTTCGCATTTGGTATTCAATCAACAATGAACCAGCTTCTACAGATCCATTCAAACGAGAGAGAATCGGGCGTTATAAAGGGGAAGAACTACTGTCCTCCACTATCTCTGACTTCAAACACATTCTAGGCACTCTCCTCTCAAAATGTTGGAAAGTCATTCGCATTCAAAGCCGCGTAGAGCAGGATGTGTGTGTGTGTGTGTGTGTGTGAAAGAGGGAGCGTGTGTGATGTCCTGAGGCTCCGCCGACGGTCTGCAGCTTCATCTGAAACCTCCAGTGGAGAGCAGGGGATGACCCTGGGGTGACCTTGAGCTCCTTCAGCCCAGTCAGCAGGGGACCCACAGAGACTCCGGGCTGTGACAACTCACAAGGCAGACAAAGAGGAGGAAGGAGCGAGGAATAATTGGTGCTCCAAAATGGTGCATTCAGTACAGAGGCCTTGACTGTAGGTGATGAGAGACTATTGGGTCTCTGACTTCGATCGCTGCCGGTAAAATATTAGAGTAACAAGCCTCCGACGTCAATGTTTGACTATTTATTTGTTTACATGATTAGACTTGATTTGTTTTCTCAGGGCCAAGCAATAACTGCTCAAAACTGCATGCAAGCCTTTATCGGTGTACCCATGTTAGCATGTGTGTGCG
Source organism: Osmerus mordax (assembly GCF_038355195.1). Classification (NCBI taxonomy): domain Eukaryota; kingdom Metazoa; phylum Chordata; class Actinopteri; order Osmeriformes; family Osmeridae; genus Osmerus; species Osmerus mordax. The sequence goes on from NC_090068.1 coordinate 8,580,859, forward strand.
TTGCCAGAGAAATAGATAGGGAACCGAAGCTTTGATTGGCTGTCTGCTAAGATCCCACTGTGTGTCACTATTCTCCCAGTGATCAGATTGACAGCTATGAATAGCACAACACCTTCACTGAGCCAGAGGTCGTACAAGATAGCATCTCTATTGTCAGACAGCTGCTCACAGCAGGGCTGTGAGGACAGGATGGAGCGATGGATGGATGACAGTTGGCCCTAAACCCATGGAGAGGAGGAGGGAGGAGACTTAGTGGGGAGCACAGGGCCGGGAGAGTTAAACATTGAGGCGGAGAGGAGCAGAGCTGAGCCCCTGCCAACACGTCCGGCAGACCTGATCGCAGTGTGACGTTCAGGGAGTGTGCGTGCGTGCGCGGTGTCGGCGTGTCTCTGTCTCTCGCACGCTCACTCTCCTTCTCGTTTCTCCCCTCGCTCAAGGGTCGCAGAGAAAAATGCACTCGTCTCATCTTGTTTTTAGAACTAGTCCTACAACTAGACCCACCACGGTGCCTCTTCCCCGAAAGAGGTAACGGTTTGAGCACTTGACAGGAAAACACTTACTGTGTGTAATTGATAGTTGCAGCACTTACCACAGTGGCAGTATTCAGGTTTCTATCGAAGCTCACTTTCTTATCCTTCCCGTCTCTGGGACCCTGTCAATTTACCCCATTGGTGTTTCCACTTTCCTTTCAGCATCAAGACTCAACTACTATTCATCTCGCTGACAATCAGGTGGTCTCTACCAGACACGACAAGTCACTCACACAAACATGCACACAAACTGGGCCACATAAGCACATCTATGGGAGTCAGGTGGCTGAGCGGTGAGGGAATCGGGCTAGTAATCCAAAGGTTGCCAGTTCGATTCCCGGTTTGTCAACTGACGTTGTGTCCTTGGGCAAGGCACTTCACCCTACTTGCCTCAGGGGAATGTCCCTGTACTTACTGTAAGTCGCTCTGGATAAGAGCATCCGCTAAATGACTAAAATTTAAATTTAAATGTGTTGTTCATCACATCTAGAAAAGTCAACAGGAGATTACAAAGGAAATGTACGTGTTCGTGAGTAAGAGGGGATGTGTCCATCACTGTGGTCATTCCTAATCATCACTAACAATCCACCACCGAGACAGCTACGAGGGGAAAGTTCTAGAATCAACAGGCACACAAATGGTGCCTTTGCCCAGGGTGTGAAGAGCGTAATTTAACATAATCCCATCCTTCTTCAACACTTACCTTTTTGTGAGTCACACCCACGACTCTCCCGATCCAGTCAATCAATCTCCTATTACCTCTCTCATGCAAGTCTAATGGACTCTCTGACACCAGGACCCTGTGCAGAGCTCAGTCCCTAGCCTCATCATGTGCAGGGCATTCTGCCTGATCAGGGACATCTTGTCTCATTACAGCTCTCCATAGTCAGGCTATGATGGCGGGGTTAGGAACTATTACTCCATTTCTTTCCCTCAGTACATCCATCTCCGTGATTGATTGGATGTCTTGTGCTGTATGTCTGTAAACTATTGCTGTGCGGCCTTCAGTCATTGAAAGAAGGTTTGTGTGTGCGCGCCAGACAGAGAGGTCAGGCATCTTTCATGCGGGTGCAGACATACCTGAATCAATAATCTATTAGCCATTCAAGTGTGTGTGCGTGTGTGTGTGTGCGTGTGTGATCTTTAGGAGTACAGTCACAACTGCACCTTAAATGTTTGAATAGAGATGTATTCTACTGATATATGTTTGATGAGCTTGTTTTGTCTTTCAAGTTTGATTTTCCATTCCTTCCCTTCAACTACTGGTTTATATGGCCTTGGTTTAAATTGGCCTGTTCTTTTCCTTAGTGTGGTATTGGATGCAAGCCGTAGCAAACCGTGCTGTAGAAAACCGTGCCCTATCCGTGCCTATAGAGCAAAAGTTAAATTAGACAACGTGTCAGCGTTTATGTTTAGGTTACAAACCAGATGCGTGCGTATGAATCCTGGGGTAAAGTTCAGCGCGTGTTAATTGCCTGAACTAAACTCTGGGCTTGGGAGGGAACCTAGACAGACTGGCAGATGCTTCCATTGTCTGTTTAAGTATAATCTTTGCCAGGGATGGAAGGGAGTTGAAAATGAGCCTTTCCAGTATGCTATATGAAAAGGATCTTGATGGATTTACCGGGCACGAACCCTGGAACCAGACAAACAGGCGGTGGATGGACTAAAAAAGTTCACATACAACGATGTGACGACTACAGTGATTAATTAAAATGTGCCATATTATACTATATAGCGACCATCAAAAAACTCATTCGACGCAAATTACAGATGTTGCCACTGCAGTTAATTACAATGAGTTTTAAGGAGGGGTCGAGGTAGGTAAAATGTTGCCTTGCACTTGGTGAAATCCAGCAGGTGTTTGCATTTACTGGGCCCAGTTGGCCTACTTTTCATACTCAAATCCACAACTGTATCATAAAGTGGCTACAATTAACTTACCAATTCTTAGGACTTGCTGTGAACTCAGGCAGATGGTCGCCATGAATACTAGACCGGTTAAGAGTTGCTTCCGTTTCTCCATAGTTCTGCAGTCAAACTTCACATTCATCTCCGCAAGTAAATCATGTTGACAGAGTGAAACAGCCTACGTCCGAACTATGAATCTTATGGCGTCCCATTCTCATTACGGGTAAGATTTGGGTGATAAGTAATCAACAGTTCCAAGTTATTCCTGGAAGCCGCCTTGGTCACAACTCAACCGCAGAAAACCCATACGTTCCAATCTGCATAGGTTAATATCCCATTTTGAACAGACCGATGGAGGAATTTACATTCCAAGATTCAATTCTACCCTAAAGACAAGTTCACGCTGATAAAACAAGAAAGCTTGCGTTGTCAATTAGAACGGTTGGAAATCAACTCCACCCGTCTTTGCGCGCTTGTTGCCGGACACTGAAAAAGGACCAATCCCGCTGATATCCGCGCACAGACCGCGGTGGCTGGTGCGCGTGTATGGGGTCAAAACAGAAGGCTGTCAGCAGCGCGGCAGCTTTCCGCTGTGTGTGGACAGGTCCTGATGAGAGCGGAGATACAGAGTAATCTTCAGGTTAAGCTGTGATGCCGCAGCAAGATTAATTTCCTATGCGAGTGTAGAATAGCAAAATGGGGCAGAATTCACAAGCTGTCGAATGATTCGTTTCTGAGCCTATTTTCTGTCAACAGTTAGTGTTGATCATGATCACAATGATCAAATAAAAGAATACAATAAACTTATGAACTGTATTTTAGAATATTTTTGGACAAGAAATTAAGTAGGCTAGTAGCTTAACTATAACTTATATGACAGAATGTTACCTGACCATATACATTCACTATAAATGCTCATGCCAGGTAGGTACTGTGAACTAACAATGTATTCCAAACAGCAAAGGGACAAGCTCCCCTTGAGATTGAATATGGTTGATTATCGTCACCTACTGGACAAGGTACAGACCTACATCTCTCAACAGTTCACATTAAAGCACCATTCACAAGAGTGCATATCAACACCATCTAGTGGCCTTGTGCCAGCCTAACACCCTTTTACATGCACAATGCACATACAAGACACAAAAGCCAAATACGTTTAGAAAATTTATTCCATGATCATAAGAATAATATTAATAATAGCAATAATAACAATGACAATAATAATAATAATGATAATACACAGTCCTATGTACCAACACAGTTTAAAAATGCAAAGGGAAAAGTCAAGGATCTCTCACAAGTCTCACCTCTATACACACGTGATTGTACTTCACAATCTCAGGGATAGGTCCTACTGGTTAAAAAATACAGTTTTGTTGTCACCCTGTGTGCTAAACCTAACAAGTCATCATGATAAACAGAAGAGAACGACATCAAACCTTTCGAAGCTTCTTTCATAGAAGCCTGTATCTGGATGTAACATATTTTCAGAGTATCAGCATCATCTTAAACATCCACAGTTGCAACTCGTGGTTAATTATTGAGCGAGAGTATTTGTATGTACAGTATTTGTAAGTATGTAGGTTTGAGACAGCACAGCTTAGTGGGAGAATCTAGTACTGCAATTCAAGTTGGAAGGAAAGTGAGAGATTTCTGAGTGTGTTTCTTCTGTCATGCTGTTGATGAAAGCAGACAGACCACAGACCCTTATTCACAAAGCAAGAGTAGGACCTTAGATCAGATCGTTACACAGTCCATATTATCCATTATCTGCAGTTATCAATGTCATCTAATTGTTAAGACTGATCTTAGTTCAGCAGTCTCATGCTCTGAGATCGTGTGTGGGTGTTGGCCCAGGAACAGCTGTGTTAGGGTAGAGCAGGGTTATGGTTCCATACTGTAACTAAAGCCGATAGGTCAGTAATTAGCCAGGGTTTGTGTTCTGTCTAAATCAATTCAAAGAAAATTCAAGTAAAACAGGATTGGTATATTTATTATGATTATTAGTTCATCTTTTGATGAGAAGAGTCGGATATTAATACTGGATAGTTGAATTGCATGTCAATAGAAGCGTCAACACTGGTAAAATCAGCAGATTTTATCTACAGGCAAAACCAATGCTTAAAATGATATGAGAAACATGGATGTGCTCCAAAGAAATGCTCATTTTACGAAATACGAAAAAAAAGGTAGGTGGACGACGTTGTGCTAATGTGCTCCCGGACATTCACAGGAATGCAGCCGCTAATCAGTAAAACAGTGAAAGCGCAGTAAAGCTAGCAGAGTTTCAGTATACACAGCAGTCTTAAGCCAAAAGCCCCTGAAGAAAGATTCAGTTGAACACACAGCCCTTGAGTGTTACAAGATACAAGCACAGTTTCAGAGTCAGAAGCAAAAATAAGACCCACATTCCTGTGTTTAAAACAAGTCCCTTTTTGGCAACAAGGTCAAAGTCGAGTGATTTCTAGTGGTCGAGCGCATGTGTGCGTGTGGATGGTACGGTAAGCTGCCTGGAGTCTCTGATTCTCGCTTTGTGTTGGTGTGCGTGTACACATGCACGCGTGTTATCAAGTTCATAGATCCGGTGACTGTTCCACAGGTGAGTGAACGCTCAGAGTGTGTCCTGGTGTGTGTGTGTGTGTGTGTGTACGACTGACCTGGCCACCACACCACCTGGTTCAAAGCTGGGGCCTCGAAACGGCTGAACACTGGAGCATCGTACAGTGTCCCTGGATTGTCAGCACAATGGAGGGGATGTGGAGGAATGGAGGGGTGGAGGGTTGGAGGGGAGAGGCGGGGGCGGAGGGGGGAGTAAGGTGGACATTAAAAGGAGAAGGCCTTTTTCCTTCTGTACTCGTCTCGTCCTCAGAAACCTCCTTTCTTAAAGCTTGAGTGAACAAACACAGTCACATTTCTGCTTTTCAATCAATCAATCAAATCAAATCAATCAATCTCTCCATGGCAACTTCTCCCCTTCAGAAGACATCACTGTTGCGTCCGTTGGCATAATCGTCCCGTCGCACCCAAATGACATCACAGTCTCCCTCTGTGGCCCCCTCCACGGCACACTGCTTCCTGAGGGCGCTCAGCTTCATCGGGGAGGCCTGGGGCCGCTGGGCGGGGGCGCACGGCGACAGGGAGGACCCCTCCCCTGTAGGAGGGGTCGTGGCCTCAAACTCCTCCCCCTGGTCTCTCGGGGCACCCTCACTAAGGGCACCTCCTCCCCCCTCCTGGTTCCCCACCTCCCTCCCATAGATCCTCTCCTCCTCCTCCTCCTCCGCGTCCCTCTCCGCTCCCTCTGTCCTCTCCTCCTCCAGAGACAGGCTCTCCAGCCTCCCATCCAGGTTGCCGGGTTCTGCCGACGGCGCCCTGACCGACTTGCAGTACTCGTCGTCGTCGCTCAAAATGTCCGTCTCCTTCACGGGCTCCTCCTCCCCCCCCCGTGGCCCCTGGTCGTCGTAGCGGCCCAGGTCAAACTGCTCCTCCACCCAGCGGTCGGTGTCCCCCCCGCCCTGGGACTTGTGAGCCTGGAGCAGGGGGTGCTCGGAGGGCGGCTGGGAGGGGTCCGAGTCGCCACCGTTGTTGTTGCCGTGGAAAACGATGTCGGTGTCGATGGTGAAGCGGTTTCTCACCAGCTTCCTGCGGCCCAGGGTCCGAGAAGGTGCCGAGACTGAACACACAAAGAAGAGTTGTGTTTACAGTATTACAGACAAGCGTGTGTGTGTGTGTCGTTGTTGCTGTCTGTAAGGAGGTACAGTAAGCAAGGCATCTCACCGGCTCTGTTCATGGCGGGACGCGCTCCTTTGAGGGCGCAGAGGCGCTTGCCTCCGAAGGGCACGTACTGCTGATTAGGCGGCAGGGATTCGGTCTTCAGCAGCTGGCGCCTCTGCTTGTCCCTCAGGATGGAGTGGACCGCCTTCAGGAAGTCCTTCTTACTCTCTGGAGAACTGGGGGGACGACACACACACACACGCACGGCGTGCGTCAGTCCAGCCGTCTGCCCGACGCGGCTCTGCGTTGCCGATGCGGCGCGGGTGTGATGTCATGACGACCACTCACCTGCAGCACAGGTGGAATGTTCTCTCCGGCCTTCCCTCGGACTCGGACCTCACGTGGACGATCTCGCACACCGCCGTGCCCTCAGAGTCTACACCAGACCAGACAGGAAGGGGTGAGGTTGGGTTACAGACAGTGCAGTGTATTTTTAAACAGTTGGTTTCCTGTTTGTGGTCATTAAGGAAAAGGAAGGAAGGAAGTTCTACTGGCTCCAGTCACAGGGTCTAATCCCTGGAGGAGGGTTTGGTTTGGGTTAGCAACCCCTCAGGCAGGGGTAAAGACCTCATGGGGAAGAGGTTGGGTTCTGACCCGTCTCATGGGACGGGATCCGGAACATTCCTACTGTACTGCCCTTGGAGGGCTCCACCTATCAGAGTGTGTGGGTTTGGAAAGACGTACTGGCGAGAGCGCGGACTTGAAGGGAATCCGTGGAGATCATGTGACGGAAGCGGAATGGATCCCTCTCATCTGACACGGACGCCCGATGAGAGGCGCCCTGGAACACACACACACGCACAGTTACATAAGGAGCCGATATCTACAGACTCCACGTTACAGAAATAGACTCTTTTGATACTGCATCAGTGCAATCCAGGTTATCTATTCCCCTCTCTCTCCTCCACACTGACATTACTTTGCCTACTGTTTCTCCGAGAAGAGCTTTGACCACGATATGTGGGCGGCCTCAATGTGCCTGTTCAAAAATAAAATCTTTGCGGGGAAAACAGATCCCCAGACCCCCCCCCCGGTAGACAACTCCTCTGCAAAGCTAGATAAAATAAAATGCTTCTCAAATGATACGGGGGGAAAACAGCACTCACAATCTTCTTCCTCTGCTTGGAGCAGTCCTTGTAAACAAAGACAACAGCCGTCTTGAACACTGGAGGCAGGAGAGAGACGGATGGGAGAGGGAGACAAAAGAGAGAGAACGAGACGAGCATTAGTTGAACGATAACACTTCAATTCATCACAGAGCCCCATCAGATTTAGCCCAGCTCAACCTTAGGAGCATTGCACCCATGAAAGCTTTTAGAGAGCGACGGCACTTGAGGAAAGCGCCGGCACACTTTGGTGACATGTGACCACAGACATGACATGGCCAAGAGCCAAAGCTCTTTCCCTCACTGTCCCCTTGTCAGAGAGAAAATTCCAACCAAATGTAATATTTATATCTTAAAACAGTGTGTGGATGGACTAGGCTCTCCAAGAAAACATCACTAAAGGGGCTCGTTAACCCTAGCAGAAGGGTTCAAACTCCATCCATGCAGAAGAAGTGGCAGACCCTTCAAAGTAAGCAACATAAATAGCTCATATGGGGGAAAAAACCCCTGAAGAAATAGGTCTATCACAAGCACTTTTCCAACCTCACTCTTCCAGCCCAGTAATGTTTCTAAGCTGGGTAACATATTTGATGGATACATCATGAATATTTGAAAGCTCAGTCATTCTAGGCCCCACTAAGATCCACAGTCTGTAGTACAAGTCAAGCCCCACCAAAGGATGCCAGCTCTGGGTCCTTCTTGCTCTTGACCAGGGAGGAGGGAGCGTTGATCCAGATCACTGTGGCATGAAGCAGGAGATCCCCCATGGAGAGATCAGCCACCTGGGAGAGAGAGAGACAGGAGATAAGACAAAGAGAGACGGAGATTAAAGAGACGATAGAAACATAAAAAAAGACACATTTCCTCAAGTGCACATCCCTGCCACCCTCCTCACCTCCTTCTTGTCTGCAGTCTGCTCGTTGATGAGCTGGTCGAACACCGCTCCGTACTCCTCATGCAGCTTCTGCATCTCGTTGATGTGGCTGGCCACCTTGTTCATCGCCTTCATCGCCACTGAGGAAGAGGAGGAGGGGGTTCAACACAACCACGTCGGGATGTACGGTACACAAAAAAACAACGACAAGTGGATGTGTTTAACGGGAAGGACTGATGATGTACACATGCGCGAGCACATTCGCGAGAGTTTTCCTCAGAAACACACACTCACACACAGACACACACACACAGGTCGTACCATCCAGGTGGTAGTGCTCGTCGCTGTCGGGGTCAGTGAGCGAGTACAGCTCCCGCAGCAGCAGGGGGTACTTGAGGACCCTCTGGATGGGCTTGATCAGGTAGGACTCCAGGGTGGACGAGTGCTGCTGTCTGGGGTTCCTCTCCGCCAGGAAGGCCTTGAACTCGGGGTCCGTCTTAGCTGGACGGGGCAGGACGCACGCAGACACACAGCTATGAGAACCCGGGTACTCTCTGGGTGGTTGTAAAACTATGACAGGCTTCCGACATTACAACAGGTCCTCTCGCTCCCATCTTCAGCTAGAACGATTGACCTCGTACTGTGTCGTACCTTTGGCCAGGACCTTGGGCACCTTGGTGTGGCTGGCACAGAAGGCGCTGTAGATCTTGAAGCGGTCAGCGTAGTAGAGGAAGGAGCCACCCAGTGAGAACAGCACTTTCTACACAGAGAGAGAAGGAAGACGTACCTTTAGTCCAGTCCTACAGTCCCACTCATCAAAGTTGTTTTTGAACCTCGAATGGTTTTTCGAGTTCTTTAGGAGGTGTAGACAGTTGCGTTGTCTCTATGAGAAGAGCCAGTGTCTCTCTGGCAGTGTGCTGGAGGTGAAGCACGTGGCCGTGCTCCTTACCTTAAACTGCTCCACCCTCTCCAGGCGCTCCAACTCAGGCACCAGCCTGGTCCCATCCTCCAGGGTCCTCAGGAACTCCACCTGGAACTCCACCATCTCCCCCAGGTTGCCAAACAGCACGTCCAGCTGGAAGACACACACACACACACACACACACACACACAAAGTAAAAACCTTGTTATCATGGCCCACAGTACATCTCTCTACAACATCATCTCTGGCTGTTGTATTAGTAGAAATGGAGCCGTTGTCTTTACAGTAGCTGACCTGGTTTGGAGTACTATTGATGCCACAGAGGAACGAACAGAGCAGATCATGGTCTGTCTTTAACGTACTAGAGTACTCCCTGGTGCTTCTATTGGTCCCTCCCTGTGTGGTGCTCTGCACAGTGCCTCACCTCATCCTGGGAGAGGAACCTCTCCTTCTGTAGGGGCGTCAGGTAGCGCTCAATCAGGCAGCTCAGATCCTGCAACACACACAGTCCAACGTTCAGCGCGTGCGGGTGCGTGCGTCTCGTCACCACAGGTGAGTCTAATGCAGCAGGCTTTGCCAGCAGTACGTCTGGGATTAATATCTGTCCGTGCCAATCAACAAAGCTTCCACACCAGGTGCGAGCCAAATCCTTTAGCAAGCGAGCCAGCGAAACGGTGTCCTCACGCGCACGCACACGTGCTCACACCCACACACACACATCCGCACCGACATAACAGGCTGGAACCGCATCCGTGCTTAATGAACACTGACTTTGACGTAGGTCCGCTCGGTCTCCACCAGTTCGTTGATGACCTTGCGTAGCTTGTCTGCATGGGAGAGCTGCCTCTGAGTGGCCGTGCCCGTGGCCATCGGGGGTGGCATGGCCGACACGGGGCTGGGGGAGAGGGACGAGGAGGACGAGGAGGAGGATGAGGACACGGGGCCCTCTGGGGTATTCATGTCGTGGAGGCTGCGGCAGAAAGCAGTCACCTGCTCTGTACTCTGGAGGGAGAAGGCGAGGGGGCGAGGGAGGGAGACAGAAGAGGAGAAAGAGAGAGAGAGAAAGGAAAAGGGAGCGCAAATAACATGGGGTTAACAAAAGGCCAATTTGAGTCTGAATTGCTGCATTCAGTAATGAAAAGAAGCGCGTACATAAATTCAATATCCATCTCTCTTAATCACCATCTCCTACGCACACTCAACGCTAATTTCCTTCAGACACAAAAGAACATCCATCCACACACTGGAGGAGTCAGGATATGACAGGATCTTGGGTATTAGCAGAAAATCCACTGAACTACACTTGGTGTTGGCAACCACACACACACACACACGTACCCTAAAGTTATTCCACAGAGAGGGAACACCACGCCCTAAGCTTTACCGCATCACCAAACAGTCCTAGGCAGGATCTGACATGCTAGTCGTACCAGTTAGATGAAGCAGGAGGTGGCACGCTCCTCAAACACCTCACACACACACACGCACCCTCGGAATACATCTGTCAGTCCCTGTGGTCCAAGAAAAGGATTATGCAATACACAACCTGTTCATTTAGGGCAGGGGGGGGGGGGGTGTGGATGGTCAGACTAGACACACAAACAAATAATATCAAAAGTGTGGGACCATGAAGATGGATCCGACCACATCCGTGTCTTCGACAGTTCAGAGGCCTGGGAGAAAAACAGGGAACAACAGAGCCAGTGTGGGATTCAGAAAGGGAGGGGGAGAAGAGGGGGGGGGGGGTACGTCGTTTGAAGCCGCATTTGACAGCTTCTCCCTGAGAAAGATGGGAGAAGGAGACAAAAAAGAACACAGAGCAGAGAGAACACGCTCTCACACAGGCCCAAATAGAACATGCTGTCTAGCAGGACCGGCAAGTTCATGATGACAGCACACTCCCCCAGCTGAAGAGCTCGGATGAGACGGTTCGGGCTGTACTGCTCTCAGCTCTCAAACCAAGGAAATCACACTCCTACGCAAGATCAGCGCGTGCGCGCGCGTACACACACACACCAACCACTTTATGGGCTTACGGGCTCTCATGAGTGTTTTTTATCATATTAAACACGTTTCACATTATTGTTAGTAATCCCTGGAGTGGTATGGTTTTCGGTTTCTCAAGCCCTGGTTGATGAGGGTGAGCTATAATCAGCCATGGTCAGTTTCAAACTAAAGGAGAACCCAGAAGTTAGCAGCACCTAGATACACATCATTTACACTGTATCATTGTTTTACCCAACCAAATGACCCTCAGGATGAGCAGGTTCATGCCTGGTCAGACCCAGGCAGTGGAGCCCAGAGAAGGTAGAGGCCCTGGTACAGGTTCCCATAGATGCCACAGTCTCTGTAGACTGTTTATTTGCTGTCATCGGAGATAACACGGTCTGTTTACTGTGTGCGCTGACAGCCGTTTAGCCTGAGAGCTCTTCGAGCCGGGGGGTCACCGCTTGTCAGTCTTGATTGCATGGCTTGTCTCGTGTGGACTGGAGCATTCAGACTGCGTTCCACTGTGGTATTCCACACACAGCCATAAACAAACACACGCACGCAGCCCAATTCCCTTGCGATTACATTTCTCCTTCTTGGAGTAAAACCAGCTTTACCAAGGAAATACTGCAGTGTGCACCCACTAACTCCACCCACATGCCCTGTACATGGCATACACAGAGGATCAAAGTCAATTGGGTTGTAGCACAGAGTGTTCAAATGCCAGAGACTTGATGTCAGTACTTTGGAGCGCTGATCCCCCCCCCTCCCTCCCATACCACTCCCCTATACCCCGCCACCCCCAATCCTGCAGGATTCCTCCATCCACCCCCCCCCCCTTCCTCAACAGCTCCCCCACCACAAAGCTACAGAGAGCTGAGAGAGAGCTGAGAGAGAGAGAGAGAGAGAGAGAGAGAGAGAGAGAGAGAGAGAGAGAGAGAGAGAGAGAGAGAGAGAGAGAGAGAGGAGAAGAAGAAGAAAGAGGAAAAGTAGGAGAAGAGGGAAAGAGAGGGTGCAGGAGAGAAAGAGGGGGGTTGACACATGACCCTGACCCTTCACTGGCCTGGCTCATCCAGAGGTGGCGTTGGGTTGGAGAGGCAGATGGAGAAACGAAAAGAATCTGGATGGAGGGAGGAGAGGCCAGCACAGTCACTGCACAACTCTGCTGGCAAGGACACAGGCGAGAATAGTCGCTAGATAACCATGGCAGAGAAGACGGAAGTGTCAAAGCACACACACACACACACAAACTTGTCAAAGATGGATGAGTGTATGAAGAGGACAGCACGCCAAAGCCAAGCAGTACGGCGTGTACCCAGATAAGAATGGAGGAGCCTGTCTTTGTACAACACTCTGTACATGTGCTGCATCCATCACTTACATAAAACCACAATGGATCAGATCAACACACAAACCTCACTCTGCAAGCACACACACACACACACACACACACACACAAAAACATACCCACACATCCACACACACACACACACCTTCACAAAAACATACCCACACATCCACACACACACACACACACACACACACACACAGCAGGGATGCTTACCAGCTGCAGCATGCTGGAGAGAGATTCAGAGCGTTTGCCATTTCTACTCCTCCGGAGGACTGACATACTGGAGGAGATGGAGCTGGGGTCACTCTGAGATGCCAGGTGTGTGTGTGTCTTCCCCCCTGGTCCTGGTTGACTACCTCTCTACTCTGAGTCACTCTCTTCGTATGCAGGTGCAGAAACGGGCTGCGTTCAAGGTCTGTCCCGGTAGGTTTGTAAACCGATGCTACGTAGCACTATCTGCAGAGTCCATCTACAATGTAACACTCCCGAATGCAGTCAACAGCTGCGCAATGCTGGGATACACTACTGCACGCAGAAGGAGAGGAGTAGCGACTACGCAACACTGCAGAAAAGCCCCGGCAAGGCTAGTTGAGGGGGAAGCAGAGCTGGAGCGAAAGAACATGCTGGTTCTCTTCAGTCTTCTACAGAGTCAATCATCTCAGCCTCCTTCTCTCTCTCTCTCCCTCCCTCCCTCCCGTTCTCCCTCCCTCCGGTCCTCCCTCCCTCCTGTCCTCCCTCCCTCCCTCTTTATATCTCGCCTCCGCATCCTGTCCTGTGTCATCCCTCTATTTACACCTCTCTCTCTCTTTCCCTCTCCGAGTTCCGTCTCCCCCCGCTATATCTCTCGCCCTCTCTCTCCGAGTTCTGTCTCCCCCAGCTATATCTCTCGCCCCTTCTCTCTCCGAGTTCTGTCTACCCCCGCTATATCTCTGTCGCCATGTCTTCAGCCGGGGTATAAGGAGCAGTGTATCATACAGGCCACAGGAGAAATACTGCTAAATAACAACAACAACAACAACAACAGTGACATGCTCTTCAGAGAGACGAGTGGAGGGAGGGAGTGATGAAACAGACAGAAGGGGAGGGGAAGGCAGGAGGCTGCACGCACACACACACAGTGTGGGCGGTGAGTGGCAAAGCCTCCCATCCTAGCAGAGCGGCTGTGGAGATGATCAGAGCTTAGAAGGACTGATAATAACAGAGAGAGAGAGAGAGAGAGAGAGAGAGAGAGAGAGAGAGAGAGAGAGAGAGAGAGAGAGAGAGAGAGAGAGAGAGAGAGAGAGAGAGAGAGAGAGAGACACACACACACAGAGACAGTAAGAGAGAAGGAGAAAGGAAGAGAGAAAACAGGTCAGCAAAGAACCTCAGGCGTGTTTTGGGAGTGCCTATAGGTCATACTTTGAGTAGCACGCGTTGTTACATGTCAGTTAGAGCTCAGGAACGTGTCAAAGGCAGAGGCAGCCACTCCCACACTGGGCTGTCTGGAGGTGCAGTTGCATAACCAGTGCATGTATGGTTGAGATATAGATCCCCTCACAGCTCCCGTTCTGCCCTTGAACAATAAGACGCACACACACAAACACACACACACACACGAATGCAGCCACACATTAGCGTTTGTCACCCCACTGCATGGCGTCTCCAGACAACTCGGAAAACCCCCCGAAAAGGAACACGAGGGACGATCAGAAGACAGGAAAGAGGTGAGGAGTGGGAAGGAGAGAGAGCGATCCTACCTTTTCCCTGGTCAGCCCTGCGCACACAATCTTCCAATGCCAGTCTCGCACAGAGGAGAGCGAGAGAGCGAGAAAGACAGAGAGACAAATAGCGAGAGAGAGAGACAAATAGCGACAGAGAGACAAATAGCAAGAGAGAGACAAATAGCACGCGAGAGAGAGTGAGAGAGAGAGAGACAGAGAGAGAGGAGGAGTGGAGAATAGGGGCGAGTAAAAACCTGTCCTCCCGCACACCCACCCACATTATGGAATCTGAGAGGTAGACACGCAGTCCAGAAAAACATTTACACACACAAACACACACACACACACTGAGACAGCAGAATAATGCCAAGCCAGTCGACCCAATGTCATCCATGATGCATCGTGTCATTTTTCGAATGTGCACTGTATGTACATGTGCACTGCTCATGGCACAGTTGAGGGGCTTTGCTCTTATCACAGACAGAGCCATGGGAGACGGGAAGGGCATCGCTTCCTTCCCTTGAGAAGGAGGCGTCCCCCTTATCACCACACACACACACACGACGACACTTCACACATACTTAGACTTCCAAAGTATAGAGATCATTCTTTTCTAGTGAAACATGCAAATCCACAAATCCCTGCATGGAATGACGGGAGACATTTTATGAGACTAGCTCACACACCCACACAGACACACACACACGCACACACACACACACAGGCACACGCGTGCACTAAGACTGTATGATTGGATGGGTCATCATGACATGAATCTCTAATATAAAAAAGAAATCAAATAAAATCCTGTAGAGCCGTTCTTCATATCTTCCTCCATTCCTGCCTAGTATGCAATTTATTATTATGGATCATACCTAAAACGATGTTCATTGGTTTCTGGTAAGATATTATATAAATCAAGCTATTTTCCTTTTTTTACCAAGGCACCATTTCTCTGCATCGCCATTATTGATATTATCTAACTTGGATACACAAATGGGGACACCAGCCTATCTGAAGTACAGTGATGCTTCCCTCTAGTGGTGGCCCAGGGGAACGACAGCCAGAAAGTCCAGACAGGCTGGATATGACAGGACAGGAAGGTGACTGGTAAAGATGAAGAGACAATAGGATGGGAAATTGAGAGACTGAAATGGGAGGAGAAGACAAGAATAAAGATAGCAAAAGCAGCCAGTTAGCCAGACAACCAGTCAGTCCACCAGCCAGCCAGTCCCTGTTAACCACTATCATCATTGTTATCTCAGACAAGGCGTCCCCTTCCCTTGTTAGTGGGTCTTATCAAGCAACTCTCCTAATAAACAGCTCTCGGTCTGTCTCCTGCAGCCAGACGCTCGTCTCGTCTACAAGATCTGAAGCAGCCAGGAGAGAATCTACAATTATAATACATTTAAAAAGTTGGGGGCTGTGTCCGGGGGGGTGCTGTGTCTGGAAATTGTTAAATTGTTGTGAGAACGAGCCCGACTAGACGCGACCTGGATGAAGATCACCACAACACTGGAGCAGCAGCAGCTGAGTGGAGTCGGGGGGGTCAACGTCAGCAGGCTCATGTTCGTGGAGAGGAGCAGGGACAGCAGGGGATGTGCAGGAGGACGGGAGGGAGAGGCGGAGAGGGAGCCGGGACAGAGGAGAGAGGGAGGAGAACGAGGTGAGTCGAGGACAGAATAGAGAGGAGGGTGGAAATGTAATGAGAGGGGAGGACGAAAAAAGGAGGAAGGAGACAGGAAATAGCATGACCCTGAACTACTGACTTATAGAGGGACGTGTGGCAAGGAGGCAGATGGTGAGAGAGAGAGAGAGAGAGAGAGAGACACACAAAAAAAAGAGAACAAGGACATGAAGAGGCAGATGGAGAGAAGAGGGGGGGGAATGTGAGACCAAGAGGGACAGAGAGGACAAAGAATAGACAGTAGAGAAGCAGAGGGGGGAGAGAGAGAGAGAGAGAGCTCAGGAGAACAGCGAACCTGTCTAGGACTCCCATCTTCCCTGCAGTGTTCCGCAGAGCTCTCTAATGGGATAAATACACTAGGCAACATGTCATGACAAACAAGTTTCTCCCAGGCTAGTTAACACTGTGAAGTCAAACGCTATCCTATCCCGCCCCTGAGATCATGCTCTTTTGTCTATCGTCCGACCTGTCTGGGATACGGACTGGGAACTGGAAAATCGTTTCCGTTGGTTACTGGTTGTCAGCCATTGCCGTGGTAATGGGGGCGACAGCCGTATCCAAGGGAGATCGTCTGGCGCTGGGCGCCTCACAGGAATCACCGTGCCGACCGTGATCAGACAAGACATAATCTTAATTAGATAGTGGCAGTGTTCACTCTCCCTGTCAATCTCTCACACATACGTACACACATCCTTGCACAGACATTTTTCAGTGGACAAATGTGTACAGGGATTTGTGTAAGCAAGGCAGAATTTTTGGGCTTATCTATCTTCATTTATTAGTGTGAGACATGAGTGTGTGTGAGACTGTGTGTGAGACTGTGTGTGAGACTGTGTGTGAGAGTGTGAGTGTTTGTACTGGCCGTAGATCCTCCCATCTGTCGTCCCGAGACAGCCAATCAAACGACCTCTCTTCAAAAGGTCGCCACTATCACACGAGAAAAAGACTGAACGGACCGAACGTCCCCGCCTCACACTGGCTATCGCTTTCCTCTCTGGCTAATAACACACACACACACACACACGACCGCCTGAGGTCATCTTTAAAAGACAAGAGATTACCCAGATCTTCCAAAGCAAGTATACTCCTTACTAAAGACATCCATTGTAAAACTATGGCAATTCAAGAATGTCTTTCCATCTCTCACATACACTACACACACTGTACACATACACACACACTGCACACACCCACACACACACAGTGTACACACACACACACACTTCTACATAACCTAGGGTCAGAAACGAGAGCGAGTGAGGCCAGCAGGATTACCGATGACATCCCTGACATCCCATTATCCCTCTCTCCTTCCCAGCTGGAATGAGATCAAGTGGAGCAGCATGAACATGTCCCTCACCCCAGCACCCCATCCCCCCCCCCCTCCCAGACCCCCAACCCATCCCCTCCCAACACCCCCATCCCATCCCCCCTGCCCCCCACACCCACAACCACCCCCCTGCCCCCCGCGGTGACACAGGACCGGAGCAAAGCCCAGCAGTCACCCTCCCAAACAACCTTAAAAACGTCCCAGCCGGGTCAAGGAGGTTACACCACATCATACTGACACTGCAATGTGCCAGATGTGTGTGTGTGTGTCCTGTACCTTGTGTGCCGTCTCTGTGCATGGGCCCTCCTCCAGGGGGGCTCCGGGGGCGCTCAGGGGCCAGGTGAGGCCCCTCATCCATGCTGTCCTCTGGGCTCTCCACCGTCAGCCCTGACACCTCATCCAGAATGTCCTCTGGGGAGGGGGGGGGAGGAGACAGAGAGAGCGAGAGCGAGCCAGAGCGAGTAAATTGGAAAGAGAGAGAAAAAGAACAAGGGAGTTAATAAAGAAGGGATGGACTGGTCGGTGGTTGTCACAGTACCATATAGCTGTCCGTCAGTCTGCGTTGGCGCTTGGCCGCTGCATAGCGACAGCCCCACACTGCTAACAGCTCCACATGAATATTAATACATCTATGCTCTTTTAACAACAACACAGACTTGTCAGCCAGTGCGATGCACTAAAAACCGTTAAGGAATACAAATGACGTCCTTGCCATTCGGAGAGAAGTACACACACACACACAGTCCAGAGGTCAGATCCAAGCTGTCCGACTGCCTGCAGCTTGGCTATTAGACAGCCCGCATGCATAATCAGACGACCTGTTTCCCCCCACACATATTCTTTCCCCTTCACCCCTACATCTGCTCTCTCTCTCCTGGCAGGGAAAGCTGGACGGACACAGGTGGAGAGATCAGCTTCAGGGAAGTAGCCTTCACCAGAGCAGAAATACTGTTCACGGTTCCCTCCTGAGGTACGCTTGATACAACTCACCCCGGAACCCACGCAACCAACCGAGCAGTCCCAAAAGGGGGAAACTTGGAGACAAATCAAGCCCACCCAAAACCCATTACTAGCTGCGTCTCCCATTCAACCAATGTGTTTACCTTGGCTCTGAGAGAAGATGTCCGTGCAGAGGTCCTGCTCTCCGTCCGAGCGTCGGGGGGGCAGGAGGCAGAGCAGGGAGGCGTCCAGGTGGGGCAGGGTGCTGACGCTCAAGGTCAGGGCATGGTTCAGGAACGCCGTCCGCATGTCTGACATGCCCAGAGCTGACGCTGGTTTACCGTTCAGCAGGAGAATCTCATCCCCAGATCTCAGACCTGCAGAGGGAAGGACGGAGTGAGAGGGAAGAAAGGAGAGAGAGACGGATGGAGAAAGACAGTGAGAGAAGCAGACAGAAAGAGAGCGAGAGAGAAGCAGACAGAGAAAGAGATTCACTTTATTTAGGGGAAGGAATGTCTTAATGTAAAATGTACACCAACAAGGTGTAGGTGCCAGAAAGGACACACAAACACACACACACACACACACACACACACACACAGTCTTCCCTGTGGGCCATTGGAAACCAGTCAAAGAACTACAAATGGAATTACAGTACAAATAAACACTACGTGCAGAGAGAGGGAGAGTCTGTGTTGTCAGTCATCTGGCTCGTGTCTGTTGGTGCCTTTCCAGTAGCTTGACAGCTAACAACTCAGTATTTACTTTTCAACAAAATCACTTGCTTGTTTGCTTAACGTAACTATGGATCTGACAAGACAACTGTAGAATAGAAGCCTGATCTGATGCTATCCCATAACCTACAGATCACAGCTTGGTTTACCAACCACGCCATAGCCCCTCCCTTCCACCACCTGTACCCCACTCACTTGATTGGCAATTAGCTCTCAATCAACCAGCCAATTAGCAGATAGGATTTGCAATAACACTGAGTGACCGTGACAACAGTTAAGATTCCACAGAGCTCCTGAGCCCTACACACAGGAGCCAGACAAAGACAAGCTTACTGTACCACACACACACAAAACAGGAACATCAGTCTTCTTATCCCTAGACCAGACTTCAATCTCATTTTATATCCCTTAATAGAATAGCAGACAGCCTGCAACACTGAGATATGTCTGGGCTAATATGAGTGTGGCAATGCATGCCCACACACACACACACACACACACAAGCAAACACACGCACACACCCATACACTGTCCCACACACATACACGCACACACAAGCAAACACACATGCACACACCCTTTTGCACTCCCACACACATGCACACACACACACACTTTGCCTTGGGCCGTGACCCAGTTGTCTAGGATGTGAAATGTCAGCTGTAGCTAAGAATCTTTATGGGAAAAGAGAGTTAACCCCTTTGGCCACATAAATGTGTGTGTGTGTGTATGTATGTGTGAGGGAGCAGGGTAGGTTGATGTCATTAAGACAGAGAAAGAGAGAGAGAGACAAAGATAGAGATGTGGAAAGAGAGAGAGTCCTCCAGGGCTATTTGTCCAGAGCTGCCCTGGATTCTCAGTAGTCCCTCCAGCATTTATACCATACCCTCCCACCCCCCCAAGCCCTCTCCATCCCCTCACTGTCCCTTTCTCCATTTCATGATTCAGTGAATACACTCCAAATGGAGGTCTAGAAGGATTGTCTGGCAGCCACGAGGCCTTTGCTGTTTCTTCCGTCCTGTAGAGAGTAAGTCAACGCCTCTGGCTAGTGCCCCTCCTGCTAGCCTCATTTAGCATGCTAATGCAGGATGCAGGCTCCTGCTAGCCTCATTTAGCATGCTAATGCAGGATGCAGGCTCCTGCTAGCCTCATTTAGCATGCTAATGCAGGATGCAGGATCCTGCTAGCCTCATTTAGCATGCTAATGCAGGACGCAGGCTCCTGCTAGTTCCTAGCTCAGGGCCACAGCAGTAAATCACGTCAACACTCTACTATGTACCCTTTCTCTGTCTCTCGCTCTCTCTTTCTGTCTGTCTCTCTGTTTGTCTCTCTCTGTCTCTCTTCGCCTCTCTCTCTCCCTTTCTCTCTCTCTCTCTCTCTCTCTCTC